>NW_007578674.1:83519-91445 GCF_000690725.1 Stegastes partitus | reverse complement strand
TAACAGTCAACTCAGAATCATGAACAAACCCTGATTTGAACGCTCATAAGTTACTTAAGGCCCGATTTTTAAAAAAATCGATTTTTCATCAATCATTTATCGGTACCTTAACTTGAGCAGGTGTTTTTCAGGGTTTCCCACAAGAGTTGAACTTCAACATTTTAAGGCATGTTGTTATACACCTTTACAAACATATTGGTGAAGACGTTGTTTGGTAACGATTTAGTTGCCAGATTTTGATATTTTTCCCTTTCTATTGCCTTTAAAGGGGGAAGATTTTTTTAATACTGGATTGTATGGATGTATCTGATAAAACTGCAGTTGATTGTAATTCATGAGCCTCATCCTCTTTTGTTTGGTAGATTCATAGTAGAACCACTGAGTTGTTTATTGTAGTGGTGAATCCCCTGTCAGGTTGGTATACATTTCGTCAAAAGAAGGTTTTAACAGGAAAATAAAGCACAAATGAACTCTTTAAACACAGACATACACTCTTAACCCGAATTAGTTGGCTTTACTCGCAAATCACGTGGAAACCCATTGCCCTATACCACTTAAGTTTTTTACACAAGCTAAAACTAAACATGTTGAGTTTTACTAACATGGAACCTGAAGTTCGGTGTTTATATTTGCTAGTAGTGTGTACTCAAAATTATTATTATTATGTGAGTGGGTGTTGAATGTGTCTGTGCTGTTTGTGTGGTTGTTGGTGTTGTCCGTGCTGGTTGTGTGTGGGAGTGTTGAATGCATCATAAATTTACAAGAAAAAACATGGATGTGCCCTGAGATTATCGTGGTAAATCCATTAAAAAAAACAGGATTCAAAAGAAACCTCAGCTCAAATTTACAAGAAATTACAAACCGAATCTGCTTCATCTGCCTAAATGAAGGGAAGCCACCACATGAACCAACAGAACAATATCTAACTCCAACTACAAAGACTGATGATGCAACAAGAACTGAAACAATGTCTCATGTCTTTCTGCTACAACACCACTCAGTTTAAATTTTCACACAAGTCACATTCCTCAGCCTGCTTCCTACAGCATTTAAGTGTGTGTAGGTGTGCATGTGTCAGTGTTTTTTGTGAGTGGGTGTTGAATGTGTCTGTTGTTTATGTGTGTGTCTGCGTTTTACGTGTGCCTGTTTGTCGGCCTGTTTTACAGAAAATAAAAAAGGTTTACACAGAAAGTGTTTTTACTGGTGTGGCAGAAAAAAGTAGTCAACAGCTTATTACAGGAGAGCTAACATCTCTTTACATTGCGAGCTGATTTTTCAAAGTCTGCAGCTTCGGTTTTAGGTCAGTGTGGCCTAACGAGAGCACTACCTGTTGGATGAACTGAAATGTGAGCTTCATAGTCTTGGGATAGTTAAGATGGAGTGCATATGTGAGTCCAAACAGAAGACACATTGCTTTTGGCAGATCTTGAATGTTTCCCATCACGACTTCTCCCTCAATTATGATTTTCAACAAGGCTGGACTGAGATGTTGGGAAGATGTGAGCACAGCACCTTCACGCTCAATGAGAAGTATCCCGATGTCAAGGTCACGATAAGAATCATCATCATCAGATTCCTTGATAAAGAATAACAGAAGAGCACAATCATTACATTAGACTTCTCATTTGAAAAAAACAATTTTAATTAATATACTGTAGGAGTGTCATGGTGAACATTAAAAGAAAGCAAGAGCTTACTTACAAAGCCTGCTTTGAAGAAGTTTGTGGGGTTGTCTCCCAGGATGACTGGAAGCCCTCTGAGCACCTGTGTCCGGATTGCAGTTGGCTCTGTAGTCTTTTGGGAATTAAACAGAATAACAAGTTAGATAGCTAAAATGAAAAACAGATTTCAAAAAAGATGGGAACAATGGCTATTGTATAAATTCAAAAAAAGGTGAACGGTGAAAGGTGAGAAGTGTATACCCCTACAAAACTTATGTCTTGTCTTCTTTTTATTTTGTTTTAATTTTTTTTCATTTTCATATGTTGTTGTTTAATAGCCGTGTGTGTGTTTGTGTTTTTGTATTTTTTTATATATGTGCAATCTAAAATGACGACAAAGTTACAAAAAAAAAAATAATAATAATAATAAAAAAAATGAAAAACAAATAATGATCTATAAGAAAGCTAGTGATCTATAAGAAACTGAATTACACAACTAATAGAGTGGCACAATGATGTTTTTGCAAATCCTGTAAAGAACAATGCCAAGCACATAATGTGTATGGACCTACATTGGTCTGTTGTGAAATCTGTGTCAACAACTGTCCAACATTCCCTCTCTTGCAACGAAATATCTCAAGGAGACAAGGACTGTGCCGATCGGTGCTCTCATAGAATTCCTGCTTGAGGTTCTTGCCCACAATCCTGCTGAACTCCATGAAAACCTGAAAAATACAGAGAGAAAAAAAAACACAAAAAGTCAAAGAACCTAGATCAACTGAGCTATACAAGGCAAGCCATCTGCAAAGTCGAGCTGGAAAAACACCCATGAATGTCCTTTTTGTTTGATTTGACATGTTGACGTTTAAATGTGTAAACATCATGCCCCAAAGTACAAATATCAATGTTTTCCTTTAAGAGGACAAGAGAAATATACATCTATACACAATATATCATAGAAAGATAGTCATTAGTTATCTTCTATTTCATGAACATGCCTGATCTTTAGTGAAAAGTGAACATACCTGATCTTCAATGAAGAGGGCAGCCAGCGTTTCACCATTGTGCTTATGGCGGGTTCCGACTCCACGACCTCTTTTCTTCTCAGAGCAAACGTCTGATCCATCTTCTGTTTCACAAGAGGTCCATTTGGTGTTCTCTTCTGCATTTCATCAACCAAGTCTTTGCAGGCCCTCTCCAGGGCTGCCTGATTAAATCCATCCGGAAAGTTGGGCAAGTAGCTGATTTCCCCTTTCGTTGCCTTTTTGATGCGCTTGTTAGCTGGTTGTCCTGCTGAATGCCTTCCCCGCTTACCGGCATTTACTGCAACATCAAGGCATCCTGATTGTCTGTGTTTTGTTCTATAATTAGCCATTTTATGCTTTAGACTATTTTTCCAACCACAACAGCGAGTGGTTGAGCCTCGCTCCTGGAGACAAGGGTGTTTGCTTATCAGTGCTAATGCAGCACTTTCAAACTGAGCAGCAGTTGGGTAAGCTGTGTAGCTATACATGCTCTCTGCCAATCTCTCAAGTGTCTCATGTTTTAGTTCTTTTGATACCTTGAGGTGTAATCCCTCACTCATAAACAGCAGATCTGCTTGCCTAAGTCTATACTGTACATCAACAGAAAATGCTGGGATGTCGAAAAATTCTGGCCACTATTGCTGTCGCTCCTGAGATGAGTGTGAGAGTATCTCTGTATCTGCTGTACTCGCTGTGTCACTGAAGACTTCATCGGGGGGGCAGGCACCAGCTCAAGGACAGGCAAGACTTTAACTGTTGGTTTTTCTGGAAGTTCTTCAGTATCTGTTAGGTTACATAGTTCATTATTGAATTCGGGGTCTTGGTGTTGGAGTCTGAAGTTGTATTGAAGCCCCAGTGACTCTTTAAGCTTGCTTATCAAATCGTCAACTGTAGAGGGCCTTGTATTTAGGATGACTTTTCTTATATCTGCCTCTGTTAGAATGACCCTCAAGGTCATCTTCGGGTTTGCAGTCATCTTGGGAATAGAAACTATAACTAGATTAGAAATGTACATATCAAAAAGGCCATTCAATTGCTGAGCCATTGCTATGTGCATCACAAAAATAGTTGATTAATAAGTTGTTTGCTTAAGTTCAGTGCACTTTCTTTTTCCTCCAGAAGAAACATTACTGTAAAGATAAGTTAAATGATATTAGTATTTATGTTGAGGTGCAATGTACCATTAGAAATAGTTTTACACATCTATGGAATAAAAGAGCTAAAACAATTAATAGATTACATGTACGTGACTGTAATGACCTCCAACTATTTTCACATTTGAGAAATGATTTCCAGTCAGAATATTTGAGAATGTCACACTGGGCTTTGGAAAACACTGATCAAGCTGAACCAACATCAACACTGAACCAAGCTATGAGTACTATTCTGATTTTTAAAAAAAACTAAAACTTGGAAATTCTCAAAAATCACACTTAACACAATTTACAAAAAAAAATAAAAAATACTATGGATGTCCGCAAGATTAAAATTGTATATCCATTAAAAGCTGAGTGTTATTCGTGCTTGTGTTGTTTGTTAGTGTGTTGCATGTGTCTGTGTTTGTGTGGGAGTTGGATGTGTCTATGTTGTTTGTGTGTGGGCGTCCTATGTGAGATTTGCAAGAGAAAAATCTGATGTCCCCTGAGATTAAAGTGGTAAATTAATTTTTTAAAAGTCTAATTCACAAGAAACCCCCTTCTCAAATGTACAAGAAAAGCATTTACAAAAAGTCACACATATAGGAAAAAAGAAAAAAAAACCTTCTCAGACTGTATCATTATAAATTTCAACATGAGCTCTAAAATAAGCTACAAAATCTTCCATTACAATCTAGACTGAATGCAGAAATCACATAGTGGCTTCTTAACACTGAATATGACGCCTGAGGGTCACGACTAAATTTTCACCATATCTGTATGCTGAAAGAGGGAAAACATCATTCAGCTCTTTCAGCTGCACCACACACACACACAGAGGGGCTACTGCTGTCACAGATGAGTTCGAAAGATCTCAAATGTTCATGGTACCAAGCACTCATCTCATTGCAAACAAACAGGATCTCAGTGTTGAGTGCCACTATTTGTTTGATCTGCTTAAATGAAGGGAGGCCAGCACATGAACCAACAGAGACTATCATGTCAGAACAATATCTAACTCCATCTACATAGACTGATGATGCAACAAGAACTGATGTAAGCTGAGGAGCTCTCTGGCAGAAAACCTGTTGGACATTCTCAGGATAACATGTGATTGATGCTGTAGTGACCTTGTCCATTTCAACTGATGGCTTGAAAAATGAACTTGTGTCCAAATAGTAAGCCATCATTTTCTGATGCTTAACAGCCAATGTAAGAGCTACATTTTTGAAGTTGTGGGCATTGTGAATGACCCGTTTGAAGGATTTGTGTTTCCTCTCAAATCGCATTGTCCAAACATCTGAAAGGGGACCAAATGCTTTGATCATCTCGGGGTAATGCTCGAGGTAGTGATGTTTTGGCCGTAATCTAAAATCTGGGAATGTTTTTTGAAACAAGTCTCTGTGTTCTGACACTTTGCAGTCAAGGAAATGTACTGACTCTTCACTGTGCTTTGTTGCGACAGCCAACTCTACAATGTCTTTTCGGAGCAACAGAATGTTCCACACATTGTCTCCCTCAGGCACTTTATGGCCAATGATAAGTGGGAGCAGCCTGAGTAGGGCCCAGTTCTCATGGCCATTGCCACCTATGGTCCCTTTGGTAGAGAAGCCGTGGACAGTTGGCTGGTCAGTTTTGTCATGAAAAGCATATTCAAAAGTTTTCATGGCATGGTTCAGTGTTTCTATGGTGAAATATTTCTTAGAAATCATGTCTGATATTCAGAGCGATAGCTCGACAGGAACAATCCCTTCCAAAAGGTCATGGAGGATGTCAGGGGGGTACCCACGGACAACATGAAAGTGTTCCAGACCGTCAGTCAATACACACTCTCCTTTAACACCATACTGTTTTGCCATAGTGGGATCCTGCTTTACCTCCTGCCCCTGCTGGTTGTGAGTGTCTATAGTGCGGGGTTCAAAAGCACCTGAATTTACCTCCTTGACTTGCATCTCGCCTCTTGTTGCCGTGCAGAACCTGCAGAATCTGTCCACCGTAAAGCTTTCGAAGAATCCTGCCAGAGAATGAGCAGCCAGGTTATCTGCGGTCACATATAAAACTGTACCTTTGACACATTCTCCCAACTTCTCAACATAAACACCATGTTGCTCCAAAGAAGCTAGATCATGAATGAGTGGGTGGAGAATTTTGGAGTGGCCAAATTCTTTTACATCAGAGGCTGTACACAAAACGGCAAGCGGAATGGAGTGGAGTGTGGATCTGTATTTTGATGGCACATTAGCTATCACCCAATACACTGCACTCATTTTATGTTTCTTTCTAGATGTTCCTAAAGGGTTGGACACTTCAAAATCACCAATATAGAGTCCAACAGCGATTTTGAATTCCTCCCCTTTAAGGAGGTCATTGTCCTTACAGTACGTACCATCTCTGTATGAATTGTACTCATGTTGCACATGCTTTTGGATTATGAATAGCTTTATCCAAAATGTCTGCCCTATTCAACATCTTCTGTAGCATTGGATGCAAAGGTACATACACAGCANGGCCAAATTCTTTTACATCAGAGGCTGTACACAAAACGGCAAACGGAATGGAGTGGAGTGTGGATCTGTATTTTGATGGCACATTAGCTATCACCCAATACACTGCACTCATTTTATGTTTCTTTCTAGATGTTCCTAAAGGGTTGGACACTTCAAAATCACCAATATAGAGTCCAACAGCGATTTTGAATTCCTCCCCTTTAAGGAGGTCATTGTCCTTACAGTACGTACCATCTCTGTATGAATTGTACTCATGTTGCACATGCTTTTGGATTATGAATAGCTTTATCCAAAATGTCTGCCCTATTCAACATCTTCTGTAGCATTGGATGCAAAGGTACATACACAGCACTACATTTTTTTCCTCTTTCAATAAGGTACTCCACTGGTTTAACCTCTGTGAAGTTTTGATTCACATATGCTGCTCTCCTTTTTGTTGTTGATAAGGGGCCATCCTTGCCACAGAATTTCATGATCACATTGCTCTTTGTGGCAGCCCTGACTAACTCTTCCACAACTGAATCGTCTACATCTGTATGTTGTTTGAGAATGTCCTTGACTGCATTATGCAGCAGTGGCTGGGCTAGTTCACATATCTGTAGCAGCTGTTGTATAACTTCTTGTACCGTATTTTCTGGAATGTGTAGCACTGTTTGCATCTTTAGAAAAAGGGCTGCGAGATTGTGCTCCAGCTGTTTCTCTAGATCATGAAGATCTTCAGTGGTAGAATCCTCACCGTCTTCTGATTTGGAGGTGTCATTTGGAGGCTCATGTTCTTCTTGTGCCATTTCATTAGTTACACTACCAGAGACAATTTCCGGCCTGAACATCCTCCAGTTGTGTGTTCTGTGCTCCTTACTTCTGTGTGCATTAAATGTAGAATACACATTGGTGTGCAAGTTACAGCCATTAAATGGACACTGGACTCTGTGATTTACCTTCAAGTGTGTACTGTGCAGGTGAGTGAGAAAGACTGCTTCTGTGCAGGTTGCAGAAAAATCACATGACTGACACTGAAGGGTTGCTTGAGCAGTGTCTCCTGGTTGTGTACCCTGGGTTTTCTGGTGAATCTTTGCTTAGTGGACCTTGAGTGCATTAATGGAGTTGAATGTGCACACACAGTCTTGGTGTAAGCAGGGAAATGGGACAGTTCTACCACAGTTTCCATGTTTTAACCTATAATGTTTTAAAAGGTAACCCCTTTTCTCACACATAAACTCACAATACTTACCCTTTCACAGCATCCCCACAACACAAGGATCTGTAAAAATAGAAAACAAGAAAACCTTTAGCTCAACAATATCGCTGTAAAAAAACAAAATGGTAATAGAACAGAAACAACGTCTGTGTTACACATAAAACCGGCCTGTAAACAAGCCTGTGTGTGCCAGAGTCCACAACCTAACATAACAGCGGCAGCGCCTGCCACACTCCTCTGCCCCCGTCAGCAGGTGAACCGCTTTTCTACAGCATGAAATGGCGGAAAATAAAGTATAGTCCTGCAAACTCGCCGGTATTTGAGCTGTCCTCAGACTGTTAACACTAAGCTAACTTTAACATTCAGCTGACACTATTTTGAGTGGACATTAGCGAGCAA
>NW_007578674.1:76794-82577 GCF_000690725.1 Stegastes partitus | reverse complement strand
TCACAGTCAGCGGGTGAAGATACCAGTTTAGAAGAAATGTCATTTTTACAAACACTGCACTGATTCAGACAGTGTTTTAAGTTCATCTTTCAGTTTCACCAGGTCTGATAATATTGTTTTTTTTTAAATATTAGTCACATAGAAATTGTAAAATTGATTTTTCGTCAATCATTTATCGGTACCCTTGAGCAGGTGTTTTTCAGGGTTTCCCACGGGCAGTTGAACTTCAACATTTTAAGGCATGTTATTACACCTTTACAAACATATTGGTGAAGAAGTTGTTTGGTAACGATTTAGTTGGCAGATTTGTGAAAAATCTCATAAAACGCCCTTACTATAAGAAAGTTTGGGAAACTGAGAGCAAAGGTGCGGTGTAATTGAACTGTTACAAAATGTAATTTCTACCGATTCTTGTTGGTTTGCTTTGACAGAATCAAGTGTGTAAATTAGAACTTTAAATGAAGGTGAGCACCATCTTAAGAACAAAACAAAGTAGAAGACTAAACGAAAAACTACAAAAATGAAGATACATAAAAAGACAAAAGAAAAACGTGGACAAAAAAAATGGAACAAGAGAGAAAAAAACGGAACAAAAGCAGTTTCCTACTTTTATTCTCCGTGGTCCGGGGAGTGTGTATGGAAGGCGTTGAGAGGAGTTTGCCGCAACTTTTAGTAACTTAACCCTCCTCTCTTTGTTATCAAGTGAAGGCTGCATTTAACTTAAATTAAAAAACTGCACTATAACGCGATAAATCTGTCTCTCACAATGACCCATGAACATGAAATGAAAGAACAGTGACATACATTTACCTCTTGAGAAATAGCTTAGGCTATGCAACAAAAATAGGAATGTGATGTTTACATATGAGGCATGTACGTGAGCATAAGGAAACATGACACACTGGGTGAAGTATTGATTTATATACGACTGATTATACCTATGATTAAACATTAATACATTTAATCAGCACTAACATGACTGTTAATGGTGATGTAGTCTCGACCTCACTGGACTATTTACTGTCGCTGGATGGCACTGTGGGTCTGTGACAGAAGCATGAATAATTTAGTGAAAAGTTGTCTTGGTCCTCATACCATCAACAGATGTGATTCTTGGATAGGTGATACAAGGACTTCTTATTGAGATCAATGTAGTTATAAGCACACCAAACAGAGATTGGAAAAACTGTTATTTAGCCTGTGTACATATAAATGTAAAACCTGTAAGACCTTTTCAGACCCCCAACTGGTATGCAGAACCAGTTTTATGACTGATTCTTATTAGTTGCCTGCTTGCTGGGATCAGCATTGGGGGATAGAGGTGTTAGTAAGAGTGGGGGAGAGTCTCCATAGAAAGAAGAAAAACAGGAATGTTCACACCTCAGTGAGAGTCACTGTGGCTTTAAAGTTGTTGTTTCCAAAGTGTTAGTGTTTCACTTATTGTTTCATGCCTCTGCAGGAGGTATGGGCGTCCTTGCTGTAAGAAAGTGCATGCAGCACCATTTTTCCAGTGGAATACCGATGGTGAAGTTAATCACAACAGGCTCCTGCTGTAATTCTCTTTTGTGACATTAGTGGTGGTTCTTCCTGAGAACGAGTGGGTTTTCCTGTTCTGTATAGTGTCCAAGGTGGCAGGTTTATGGTGGGATTACATCCAGAACTTAAAGAAAAAGAGTGCTTGTTACCTGGTGTGCCCTCTCACTTGGAATTTCATAGAGAGCAAAGCTGTGTCGGCTACATCAGTCAGCCAGTGTTTTGGTATATCCACTTTCATTGTGTCATCTGTAAATGTCATCTATCCTCTGCTTTTTGCACTCATGTGAAATGTATCATCACCCTCCCATGTCCCTGCTTCACTGTCAGAACTATGCATTGTGGTAGTCCTGGCCAGCTTCATGCCAAATATGCTGAACTTCATCTGAGCTGTACAACTTAGTGGTACAATGACTTGATTAATGCCTCCTGATAAATGCTGCAACTCTGTTTTGCCTGGGTTTTAGTTGGTCACCAATCATTCTCTGTCCTTTTCCCTCCTCGTGAAGCTTTACAGTTAGATTTTTCTAGTTTCTCTAACAATTAATTTTGCATGTGGAGTCATGACATGCAGACATACAGATAGACACAGACGTTAGGTCCAAAGAAGAGCATGCTTTGGTGTCACAGGGCCTTTTTCTAACCATGGTCATGCAGTTAAGCCAATTGAAAATCCAATTTTTGTTTCAGTAAACACCGGTTTTCTAACTGTGTGTCAGTGGTCACAGGTGTATTCAGTTTGAGTTTCTGCTTTATGGCCTATATTTTCAGCAGTCTTTACAAAAGCTTTGTTTTCCATTTTCCATAAGAAGAATACTCTACTTTTCAAGTTAGAGGTAATGTAATCACTACAAGGTGATATAGGGTTGAGTAATTTGACATTTAAGTGATATTGCACAGACATGTACTCACTTTTGTTGCATACTGTTTCGTTACCACCATATCAGAAAACAGCAATGGATTTTAAAAACACTACAATGTTTATGAACTGTTATCAGCTAACATTTGTTTATATATTTTTGTTGTATAATTCTGAGCTTTCTGTAACTAACACAGGTGACACTGTGACTCACAACAAGAAAGTTATGGGTGTTAATCTGTTGGTTGGCTGGGATCTTTCAGTGTGGAGTTTACATGTACTCCCTGTTCCTGCATGAGTTTTCCCTGGATGCTCCAGATTCCTCTCACAGTCCAAAGACATGCCTGTTTGGCTAACCGGTAATCTAAAATTGGATATCTTGATTGTTTCATTTTAAATCTATTGTGGTAGTGTACAGAGCTGAAATGCTGAAAATTGTGTCAATGTCCAAATATTTATCGACCTGACTGTAGGTGTAAATGTGAGCCTGAATGACTGTCTCTGTGTGTTAGCTTTTCCATGGACTTGTGATCCATCCAGGGTCCTATGCACCGCCTTGCTGGGCTCCTTTGTGACTCTCCATGGAATAAAGTGTGTGTGTAGTTAATGGATGGATGAGTGGATGGAGGCAGCTCACAAAATTATGTTAAATGAATAAGAATGAATAAGCAGGACTGACTGGAATAAAAAATATATATATATAAATAGCCATAATGAACAGAAAGGGCTGTTAACTCAATTCAGCTATGAGACTATTTTGTTAGCCAGCAGTGTCAGCAGTTTTTATGATATTGAGGAAGAACACAAAAAAGAAGTTTCTGTTTCTGAATTTACACAGGGAGATTATTATTATTATTATTATTTAGCTAAACCCCATTCATGTGATTCCGTTTATAAATACAACAAAGACTGAGGCTTTGCAAACAGAATTTTTGCTCCACCTTGAATATGTGTATTTGGAACATGTATCGGAATTCCCCCTGGGTAGTTAAGTTGCCCTAAATCTGCTTTTGCAATGTAACTTCAAAATCATTTCCAAAGTTACTCTTCAGTTGGTACCAAAGGTAAGAGTTGTACTGTTCAACAAAACTTCTTTACAAAATCACCAACCTCCCTCTGCTGTGAGAGAAGATTTTCTTTTTTTTCATAAAATTTTTCATTAATAGGTTGTTAGAAATTATATGGCTTTTATCTGGCAATACAAACAAGGTCAAATAGTAATAAATGTTTACATTCACTTTACTCTGAGTCACACCAGCAGGTTGGTTGTGTTGTAGCATTATCAGAATATCAACACCTCTAAAATGTTTTTGCAGATTCTGTTACTGAGGGTTTTTACTGCAGAAAGCACAACAGGGGAGAAGTGAATCAAAGGCAGAGCTGTTGTTTACCACATTCATAATCCAATAAAATAATTACATATTTTATCAAATAATTAAAACACAAGCAAATTCTTGATGTGGAGACCTATCTGGTCTCTTTATGAGAACAGATTATCTTAGCGCATATAGCACACCTGCTACAGTAGTGGTCCAACCTCATCTATCAACTGAGTTATTGGCCTGCATGCCAGCAACAAAAATGGTCCTTTGATTGAATAAGAGTGAGGCAGGCTATAAGAGAGAGTCAAATGCACTCTTAGAAACTTGCTGCCTGGAGTCTTTCACACATAAGATAAATCTGTGTTTTTAATAATGGAAGTGGAAATCATATTTGGCTATGAAAAATACAGGGTGACTGTTGTGATTCATCATGTGTATAGCTATGTATAGATCCTTTGTGTTTACTAAGCAAGCCTGGCTGTTATATGTGATATTTTATAGGCCAAAATTATCAGTCACACACACACACAAAGTAGACAAGAATGAATAAACCCACAGGAATATGTGTATATTTTCTTAGTAATGAATATGGAAAGCTGAGTGAGATGCACAATAAGAAACAGAAAGGATATGATGAAAAGGTGTAGTTACAGCATATTTGTCTTACAAAGAATTAACATGACTGCCAACAGTTTTCACAGCCTCTAAGGCTTTTAAAACTATGAATGAAACTGTCCCATCAATTAGCAGTTCATCAGTGTAAATAACTACATATGTGAAAGTTCAATATAGTTCCCACTTACTCAACTATCCATAACACATAAATACGTTTTATGGGAGTGCTTGCAGGATAACATTTCAGTGTAGTTGGCGATCTGGTGCTTTTCAACATCCCAAGAGGGTAAAAAATGCTTACAACTATAAAAAAAACAAAAAAACAATGAAATCTGAGGCAAACAGAGTAGTCTGCTGATATTTTATTGTGACGCCAACGTGTTTCAGGTGCAACCAGATTTAAAAAAAAAATAAATCCATATTACATCTTGAGATGTAACTCACCAGTCAGATCCAGTTTGGGAACAAATAAGACTACTGATGTGGCAGCTTGTCCCCTTGCTATGGTTGTTTGCTTTCTTTACAGCATGAGATGGGAAGGCAGATGCCGTTCACTTGCCTGTGTGTCGAGGACATGGTTAACTTAGCTTAGCACAAATACTCCAAACAGAAGGACACCACTTGTCCTAATATGTGAGAAAAAAAAACAAAAAACAAACATGCCTACCAACTGCTAAAACTTACACTATTTAACTCCATTGTTTTACTGATACATGAAGACAAATGCAAACATGACAGTTTATTGATTTAGTGGGAGTTACATGCTGCAGCTATTTCTTGACGACAACAACCAGAAAGCACTGATTGTTCTAAAAACAAAGAGACAGAGACAAAAACAGAAACATATGCTTTAAGCTACAATCAGCAATTTGTACCACAGTCACATGATACACTGTTGTTTCTTAACCTTACTCAGGCTGATGCCTCCCAGAGTGTTTTTGAAGAACTCTATTTTCTTTGTCTTGATTGTGAGATACATGTTTTTAGTCAGTCCATTTTTTCTAGCAATTATGTTCATGTTGGCCAGTTTTGCAGTGCAGGATTTCCTGTTCACTGCCAGTGTTACTTATCAACACAAGAAATAGTGTTCCCTCCAGAAAACTGGTGTATGGAAGGCAATAGTAGTAGAAGGTCAGGTAGCATTTATTCCATCCAAGTCGCATGGCTGTAGGGATGGCAACATGGTTGCTGGGTCCACCAAAGATGTCTTGACATGGATTGCTATGGATGGTTATACACACGTCCATGCCCCCCTCAGGTGCGACTGTAATAACAGTGGAGATCCCCTGATTTTTCTTCTTGCTTCATTGTGGGTCAAATGTGTATGTCTTTTCATGCTAACACACAAAACTACAATGCCAAACATGGTAGACTTTTTAGCTCCTTTTTTTTTTTTTTTTTTTTAATTTATTAATTTTTGTTTGTTTTGGTTTTTTGTACCTAGAATTTAATAT
>NW_007578674.1:74490-75006 GCF_000690725.1 Stegastes partitus | reverse complement strand
TTTAGAGATGGATTCCATTCAATATAGAAATGTATTTCATTCAACATAGAGGTGTATTTTGCTTACTGTAGATTCGTTTTTCACTCTGTACAGAACTGCTTTTCACTCAATCACCATGATACAATGAATGATGATCCGTAAGCTCAGTCAATAAATCAGCCACCATACCTTAACAAGCACCTTTTATTTTTGAAACATTCAGATAACAAAAATTATATATATATATACACACACAGTCCATTTTCAGCCTTACAGTCCACACTTTTTTGGTTCACAGGAAACAGTACGGGACAATAAACAAACTGGAGTCATTCCGACTGTATGACATCTGCATATCAAATGCTTTGTAAAAGAAAAGCTCTTTGACATCAAAAACATGAGGTCCATCTGTTGTACATAGAACTTTAAATGCATTAAACTGCTCATGTAAACATACTGTTTGCAATGCAAATGTAACCAACAGTAGCCTTTCATTCTTAACAACAACATGGTGGATTTTATGAAACACTGGCATCT
>NW_007578674.1:72018-74080 GCF_000690725.1 Stegastes partitus | reverse complement strand
TTTATTAATTTTTGTTTGTTTTGGTTTTTTGTACCTAGAATTTAATATCATGGTGGAGGTCTCATTTTCAAGGCACTGCCACTGTCAAAACTGGAAATAGAATAGAACAGAATAGAATGCTTTATTGTCATCAAACATGGTGCATGGCGAAATTTAAGATAGCTGCCATATTAAGGTGCATTGAAAATATAAACATAATAGATATAATAATAAAAACAATATACAAGTGACTATGGCAGAAGAGGAAATAAACCAGTACAATATTTACAACCAAGATCAGTTTCAGGAGACCCAATATTGCACATGAGACAGGTATTGCACAGATGAGAGAATGATAAATAGTTAAATAAATAAATAAATATACACGGTGGAGACTGAGGAAACAGTTTGTGTGAATGGAGCAGCGATGTGTGTGTTTATGCTGCGTTCAGGAGCCTGATGGTCCATGGATAATGGAAATATAAGCAAAGTACAATTTTCAACATGATCCTAAGAACACTAGCAAATCCAATAAGGAATTGTTCTGTGGGCACTGTTTCAAAGAGAATCAACTGTTTTCTTATTCAGATATCTGGAAGGAGGCCGGAAAATGCTATTCAGACCAGCCCTACTAGTTATTATAACAACTATGAACAATAATTAACAACAAATTACCCTTCATGCATCAAGCCCTCCTTGTATCTTGACCTCCATCTTGACAATCTGACAGCTTGCTATCCGACATAAAAGAAGGTTTTACATTTAGTGTCGGATTATCAAGTCACGACTGTATTTACCACTGTCAGCACTAACGCTAAAGACATACAGTGCTCAGCATAAATGAGTACACCCCCTTTGAAAAGTTTAATCAATATCTCAGTGAACACCAGAATAATATCCAACATTTTGACAAAACTGAGTTTTATAGAACATTTAACTCGTAACATGAAAATAAGGTTAATAATTTAGATTACAAAATCTTTGGGTTTATTTAAATTTGTTGATGCAAAAATGAATATACCCTACATCAAAAGCTACTACATCTAGTGTTTTATATGACCTTCACAATTTTTAAGGACAGCACCAAGAGCCTCATTCATCACCAGTGCGTAGAAAAGGTTCTAAATTCTGTCAAATGCATGAAATTTAGAGTGTGCCTAAGTACAGAAAAATCTGCATTTATCAAATGTGTATACGTGGGTCGTACGCACATTCGATAAACAAATAAGCCAATAAGTCAGCCATCTTCAACAGCTCCTGCTTGGAGATGCACCCACAGAGCTGTTCTGCTCAATGAATGAGTCGTGCGTTCCTCCAGGCCACCAAGCATCAATGTTGGATAGCGACAAATGTGCATCGCAAATTATTTGTACATTGATTGAATGAAATCCTTGTCTATTTCCAAACTTAAATTTGTTTAGTGATGTTGCTTTGAATGCGATGTGGGTGCAGTCTATGGCTTATGTTTGGGAATCCAGCGATGGCGTGAAGTCCCCGTTTGATTTGGGCTAATTGGTGATGGCTGAAAGGGAACTGGATGTAGGCTGGGGCCAGGGGAGTTATGGCATCCAGCACTGCCAGCATGATGCTGCTCAGTGATGGCTGGGAAACGATGCATATGTCTCCAACCTCATGCTGGAATGTGCTGGTGGTCAAAATCCCTGAATGCTTTCTATTTGTAGTTTCACTATTCTCCCGTGAGATTATGTGTGTACGCATTGTCAGAGTTGTGTGTATATTTACACAGGACAATTTGTAGAGTATATTTTCCTCAAATTGAAGAAAATCTTACTCTAAAAAAGACTACATTTGGTCCCAGTCTAAACAGAATAAAAAATACTCTGAGAGCAGAGTAGATTTTTTAGAGTTAATTTAACTCTATTTAGTGTTAATATTTTGCTCCACATGATGATGGTTCACTCTATTTAGTATTAAATAAAAACAACTCTATACCCATTTTACTCTGTATAGAATTAAAAGTTACTCATGTAGAGGTGCATTTCATTCAGTTTAGAGATGGATTCCATTCAATATAGAAATGTATTTCATTCAACATAGAGGTGTATTTTGCTTACTGTAGATT
>NW_007578674.1:69264-71257 GCF_000690725.1 Stegastes partitus | reverse complement strand
GATACATATTTCCATGGTGTTTGGCCCATCTAACATGCAAAACCTTGGTGTCAATTGGTACCTGAAGAATCTCAGTTATCTCACAGCCCCGGTCCATCACATTTAAAGATAGCATTTTAGCTGGTCCAATCATCATTCTGTTGGGGTCAAATGTGTGCCAACTGTAAGCTATTTGACTTTGGTGTTTTTTGCCAATGTTTTTGTTACATTTTTGAAACTTTTTAATTGCTTTTTAAAGAAATTATGCTTCGCTTCATACCGCATGCACCAGCTATGCAAAAGTGGCCCAATTTTAAGAATACATGTAGGGTAATGCACCATAAAATGGTGCTTTGGGAGCAGCTTCTTGTTTGGAAACAAATGCTTAAAGAACCTATGGTGTTCAGCAATTAAGTGTTTCAAGAAAACAGTTATACCCTTTGATAACACTGGAGAAAACACAATGTTTTCTATTTGAAGCAACAGCAGCAGCAAATACCAGTGTTGATCATTGGGACAAACTAAGTCTCCAAAAATAAGTGGCAAATTGCGAAGCAAACACCAGGACTGGATGGCATTTAACCCCAAGTCATTTGAGTCCTCTCCTAACTTGACTGCAGGAGGTTTGTTGTTTTGCTCCATGTAGCCATAGTTAAAGCTCTTAATTCTTCTGTCAACTTCTTTTGATGTTGTGTACTTGTCGATCAAGTGTAGTATTAGCAGTTTCATTTCATATTGTGCAACTCCCTCCAAGATATCATGCATAATATCGACTGAGAAGTTATCACATGTATGAAAGTACTGCAAAGAATTTAGAATACAAGATTGTTTAACACCCATAGCATAGGGAAGACTGGGATTTGTCTCAATTTTTTGGCAATGTTCTGCATGAAGTGCTCGCGTTCGCATAACTATCTTGACTGAATCCTCATTAAATTCTGTCTGAAAGTCCTCTTTCTCAGCAAGACAAAAGCGGCAACAATATCTGGCACTGAATGATTCAACAAAACCAAACAAGCTGTGAAGACCAAGGTTGTCACCTGTAACTTGGATAATAGTTCCATACACTGGCTGATCACACAGGGGAACCCTAATTCCATCCCTCTCCAGTATTTTAATATCCTGCACAAGTGGATCAAGAATTTTAGAAAAACCATATGTTTTAATGTCTTGGGCATTAAATAATGAAACTAAATGGATATTATGCAGGTTGGAGTTGTACTTTGGAGAACAATTCCGCAAGGTAAAATAGATTCCTCCTAATCTGTGAATTCCCCGTTTTGATCCTAAAGGATTTGCAATTTCAAAGTCATCATAGAAAAGCTGAATTTGAACAGCATGCCTCTGTTTTGAAAATAGTGGATGATTCTTGAAAAATTCTCCATCACACAAATCATGAAGATTTTCTCTCAAACAAGAATCAGCCTGCATCATCTCCTTAATATTAGGGTGATTGTAAATAAAGTGTAATGTTTTCAAAATTGGGATATAAACAAACTTGTCAGTAACTACAACCTGATCATAGCCTCCAGTAGTTCGATTGCGCAGGGTATCAAATCTGGTACCAAGAACATATTCAACTGGGTCTATGGTTCCCCACTTTTCTTTAAAATATTGCCTTCTTTTATTTTCAGAATTGATTACACCAAAAGGATTTTCCATTTTTTCAAAACACTCAGCAATTTTACTCTCAATGTCACTATTGGCAGGCTCCTGTAAAGACAGACACCTCTTCACAGATTCTTTTGCATGATTCTGGAGATCATTAACAATCTCTTCCATGGAAATTACCAAAGAGTTAATGGTTGTTTCACCTACACCTGCCACTTTAAGTTCAGCTACTGTTGCAGCGCAGCTTTGTACAAGATTCTTACTGGGGAGGACTGGAGAAGGGGAAATTACAGATGGCAACTCACAATGAACTGCTGCTAAACCTTCAGCTGTAGAAGGGCCTTCACCAGGATCTAAACAAGGTTCATGTGCTTTATTGAGATGCTTTCTGAACCCAGAAAAG
>NW_007578674.1:36998-68669 GCF_000690725.1 Stegastes partitus | reverse complement strand
AAAATCTCCTTTCCAGTAGCACAGTGGTTATTAAGGTGGTGTTGCACCTCAATGGACCACTTCAAGTTTCAGAAGCACATAGTATATTAATAATTCTATCCCTCCAGCATACCATTCTCCACTTCTGTTGTAGATTCAGCATTTTGAACCAGGTCTTGAAGCTCGCTCGTCTGTGTGAGGCTACAACTCTGTTCAAGGACTTTCTGCTTGTAGACAGTAGGCCACTTCTCCAGAAACTTTGCAGAGACTGCATCACCAAACATCAGATTGAAATCCTGTTCAATCTTTAGACAAGATAGAGTAAGTCAAGACAGAACAGTAAACATTTAGGCAATGTAGTCATGGAGCATATCGTGAGCCTCAATCAGACTATTGTAAAGAGAAAAAGATATTCTTCCAGTTAAAAAAAAAAACATGGCAAGTGAAAATTCAACATACCATTCCTGGTATGTCTAGGAATCTTGGAAATATCAAGAAGATCTCAGAGGACTTCACTGGGTCGTGAATCATCTTCTGGCGATAGCTGAAGGTCTGTTTCATCTTGTCTTTGACAACTGTTTCATCAGCTGTATGCTTCATCAATGCAATGGCCTCACAACAAAGGCTTTCTGTGCTTAGCGAGGTTTCCTCGCTGAAGGAGGGTCTATCAGCTTTTGGACCACCTGTAACAGTGATGGAACTTTTACTGATGAGCGGGTTTGCCTGCTGTATACAGGTATATGATTTTGTGGCATATGATTTAGGAAACAAGGCTAGGAAACTTAAAACTGCAAAGATTTTCACATGTGCTATTTTCTTGCAAGAAGCAGGTCACGAACGAGAACTGAAGTCCACCAACAATATCACATACCTATTGGTGACTGTGACTGTTGGAAGGTCCTCTTTTTTCCCTCTGATGCCTCCTTTTGAACAAACTTCAGTCTCCATGCCAGATACCCACTGCCATCTTCTGCATTGTAGTAATGTTCCTAAAGGGTTTAATTCAGTAAAAAAAATAAATGGACATACAAAAAATTAACATATTAGTTCAGCTAAAAAAAATTTAAAAAAATAAAAATCACCCAACAACAATACTTTTTCTGTATTTACAAGGTCCTTGAAAAGTGATGAGTACACAAGTTAGACTTACATAGCCAAACTTTCCCCTAGGGTCAGCCAGGTATGGGAACAAGCTAGTGATTCCCTTTGCATAATTCTCTTTGACACGCCTTGAGGGACTTGTCCTACCCAAACACACGGACACTCTAATGTATCATATTTAAACAAAAGTAATGATACTTTCACCAAAGAGGAGAGTTGTACTGCATCAAGTCAAGCATTTTTTTTCATTAGTATCTAGGTCAGGGGTGCCCAACCCTGGTCCTCGAGGGCCACTATCCTGCATGCTTTAGATGTTTCCCTCTTCCAACACACCTGATTCAAATGAAGGAGTTGTTATCAGGCTTCTGCAGAGCTGATGATGAGCTGATCATTTGAATCACGTGTGTTGGAAGAGGGAAACATCTAAAACATGCAGGATTTTAGCTCTTGAGGACCAGGGTTGGAGACCCCCGATCTAGGTACAAAATAATTATACAACATACCCATGTTCACTTGTCATATGTGCAACCAATATCTTGATCATATCACGTCGCCGTCTATTGGTTAGGTTTTTTTTCCGACCATACTCAGTCAGGACCATATCTCCTCCAGGTGCGTTCTTCAGGATATCTTCAATCATCTAAGTGGGAATAATAAAAGAAATAACAGCTCAAAACATTTGAAAGCAGTTTAAAAATGGATAACAAAAGCCAGGATCACATTACGGTTTTGTTACTGAGGACATAGTAGTGTGTCATCTAGAGAGTCTCACACACCCTTATTTATCAATACATCTTACATTTAGGCACTTGTTAAAATTTCTTAAAGGATATAAAGCCATTTGTAGAGCTTACTAGGGCAAGACGAGTATCCTCAACTCTTTTTCTTGTAGAAGGACTATGCTGCAATACTATGGTGTCATCAGAGTCTGCGTCATTGTCTCCACTGGAGCTTGCAAAGGAGGTGCTTGCTGAAGAGCTCAACCAATCTATCAGTCATGTTAACATTTAATTGGTGTGATTAACACTGTAACCATTACACAATTAGAACCATACATTAGTACAAGTGACATTTTTGTAATTCACAAATGGAATGGCAAAAATTAACATGCCATCAACATCAAGTTAATATCTCCAAGCAACTTACCATCAGGATTTGGGCCTTGGGATAAACAAATCTTCAGAACACCAAGGTCTGGTTTCTTTAGAAGAAACTCGAACACCTCCTCATCAACTTCAGTGTTCGATTCATCATAAACTTTTATGTCCACGGTTGGGATGTCAAATTTCTTGGTAACTGCAAAGACAAAATAAAACTGTACAAACTTACTGTTTAATCTTTCATGCATTTCCAAAGAAAACCGAGAACAAGACAAAAAAATGACATTCATCTTAACTTGAACAGCAATATCATATGTATATGCAATCTACACACAGTCAACTACTGCCTTGGAATGAACTATTAAACCTACCATTAAACCAAAAAAAAAAATCTTCAAAAATATCACTTCTTTAAAAGCCTTGCAAGCTAGCAAAGCCAGTGAGCATAGAACAGCTAATGATAATACAGATAAGCTCAAATACTAACACCTCCAAACAAATCAAACTATGATAGTGATTTTGGGGAAACATACAACTGAATAGCCAATCTAATATTCAGTATAATACTTAAATACTAAATAATTGCTAGATACCACCTTAATTCTAACAATTAAATTATTACATTATTGGAGGTATACCTAAAATTAAATGAAATTACCATTTTTTCAGATAAAAATGCTGGAAAAGACAGATGGGCAAATGTATGGCTAGTAATTTATTTAATTTAAGTTTATTGTCTTAGTGCACTGGTATGTCACAAATGACATCCATTGTTGTCTCATAGGTTGTTGTTGAAATTAATGTGTCAATTAAAGAAGAGTGCCTAAAAAAGTAAAGTCGACAAGTAACATGTTTTACTCACCACAGTCTAAAAAGGATGTGAACGAAAGTTGGTCCTCATAACAAATGTACTTCTGATGATCTCTGTACTTCACTCGCACAGTCGGCATCCTTGAAAATCCTTGAAAACAGTTAACGTTATTGCAACTATTATACATTTTATTTCAGTATTTTTAAAAAAATCATTCAATAACTAATAATAAATAGGTCACTATTCTTAGACAGATATGATATATGGAGTAATGTTATGCCAGACCCTCTATACACACAAATCAAGCTACTGTACCGCAAAACTGCCGCCCTTCCCCACCAGCCTCCATTCAGAGTAAAACATGTCTGCTAACCAAGCAAACTACCGCAAAACTGCTGCCCTTCATCAGAGATGCTGATGCAACCCTGTCACTTTGGTTCGAAAGTGCCGACTGGACAGACCACTAGGACAATTTCTCAAGTCCATAGAATTTATTCCGCCACGCTGCATTGCTGTTAATAAAACGCGGAATGTGGTGGATTTTACACCCCAAGAGCTAATTTTCCTATACAAGAGAGAATCAACACCCCGAAAACACATGTACTAACATACATTAGCTGCGCCATGTTAGCGCCACACGGGGGCTAGCAGCTAACGGCTAACGGCTACGCAAGCTAGTAGACTTCGCAAATTGTTCAAACTAACTAAAATATGGCACAATGACAATTTCTATACAATCTCAAAAGTGACACAGCTTCAAATATCGTTAATTACACAGTTTAGGTTTTGTTTAATTCAAATTATAATGGTAAAACTAGTGTAAATTATGGAGCATGTAAACTATACGTACCACCTCCGTGAACGTCAGCGACCACTGCTAAAATGACAATCTTCTAACACACGAGGGCGCTCCAGTAAAACTAACAAAAGGAGCTTTGCATAAACAAGGCTCCAGACCAACTTTTTCACTCGTAGCACTGGTGCCACCAGCAATGTCAGTTAGTCGCACATCTCACATGCTCACCGGCACAACGCCTCAGGAGCTGAACATTTGCTTATCGATGGACGCCGCATTTACCGTTGTTCCCTAAACGCCTCACAGTGCAGGCTGCGGTACCACTACTGCGTTAGCCATGTAATTGGCTAGCTCACGGGCATACCGGTACATACTCAGTATGCTCCCGAGTCAGACCTCTGACTCTCTGCTGAGGAACACACATCCGGCTGACAGACTGACAGAGCCACGGACGAAATAAAAGTTCTACATTCCACTACTGTAGCTCACACAGCAGCTGCATGTGCTGGTTAAAGCGTAAACAAATCAGCTAAGGATCGTTGTTCAATGGCGCCAATGCAACAACTTCAAATTTGAACTCGCACACTCAAAAAAGGTGGCGCTTTTGCTCGCAGTCTGGAGCCCTGATGAATAAAGGAAACACAAACGGATTAAAGAAAATATTACCTGCCAAAAAATACAACACACCTGGTGTTGATACACCCCAAAAATGGCAGGATAATGTTCAAAAGCTGGATGCTAACGTTAGCTTCTAACATTGAGATACAGGTTGCGCTCAACCTACGTCTACACTTTATCACTCGAAAGATGCAATGATACTTAGCAGTTTTACCTTGCAGACAAGAAATAATACAAAAAATAAGCTTACCTGATATTTTGCATCATATGAAATAACAAAGTTCCTACTGTTGCTCTTCTGTTGAGTGGCGCTCTTCCCATGTGCGAAAAATAGTAATGGCGTCAGAAAGGAAACTTAAGGATCCTGAGTGGGTGTGGTTATGCATTTTACTCCAGGAGAATTTACTCTGAAAATTTACTCCCACTCTAGCGTCCAAAGGTAGTGATTTCACTCCTAAATGATTAGAAATTACTCTTTTTGAGGAAAATATTTTTTACTCTGGAAAAAATACTCTCCGAGTTTTGCTGTGTAGGCACATTCCTAAGTACAAGTTGATAAATTCCATGCTTTGCGTAGGAATGTTCATTCGCACGCGCTACGCACTGATGATAACTGAGGCCCCAGGTCTTGTAGGCATTGAATTAACAAATTGGCCACATATTGCAACATCTATCTTTTTCCATTCTTCACCTCTTTTAGCGTCTGGATGCTGAATGGAGAGGGATGCTCAACTTGTCTCTTCAGAATTACCCACTGGTGTTCAAATGTGTTCAGATCATATTTGACCACTGAATCACTTTGACCCTGTGCTTCACAAATGCAACAGTGGCCTTAGATGTGTGTTTTGGATCATTGTCATGTTGGAAAAGTACTTGACAACCAAGAGCACGGAGTAATGGTAGCATCTTCTCTTTCAATATAGAGCAGTACATCTGTGAATTCATGACACCATCAATGAAATGCAGCCCCACAGAAGGACACTGCCACCAACATACCAGCATGTTTCATTGTAGGTACCATACATTTTTCTTTGTACTCCTCAGCTTTGCTATGCCATACAGTTTTGAAGGCATCAGTTCCAAAAACATTTCATCTTGTTCTTATTACTCCAGAGTATAGAGTCCCAGTAGTCTTCATCTTTTTCAGCATGGGCCCTGGCAAATCCTAGGCAGGCTTTTTTGTGCATGGGCTTTTGGAGAGGCTTCCTTTGTGGACAACACCCATGTATGCCATTCCTCTGCAGTGTATGCTAATGTGTCACAGTCACCCCAGTTTGGCGTTCTACTTCTTACCTACTTGCAGGGAACTTGCATGGCAATTTTCTTTACCCCTTCAACCAAAGACACTCGTGTTGAGGTGTTAGCTTCCCGAGATGGCGTGGACATCTCTGTAAGATGGTTGCAGTTCCATCTTTGTTACATTTTTGTAGCACTTTTGTGAAAGTATTCTATCTGATAAGTCAAGCTTTGCGGATCTTGTTTTAGCCTTCACCTTTCATGTGTAAGAAAAATAATTTTCTTTCTCAGGTCTTGTGACATTACTCTTCAATGTGGTGCCATTGCAAACAGCATGACATGAGCAAGGGTTTTCTTTGTTAAGTAATTCCCTTTTATAATCTAATGTCTGCTGGACACCTGCTTTATGAATAATTAAACCCACTTGTAGTTACATTCTTGTTAATTAGAATTTGGTAGTCTAAACTTTAGCTTTCCTCCTTTCATTGGGGTGTACTCATTTTTGCAACATGGTCTTGAATTAATTTTTAGGAAAGTTACTTTTTTGTGTGTGCAAATTAACAAATCTTGTTTGCAGTCAATGGCCCACATTTGTGGGAGCATTTTGTAGTATAGTATCCCATAGAAAATGTTGATTCTAAAAAGAAACTAAAGGTTTTCTGACAAATCTGTTGGGGTTTACTCATTTATGTTGAGCCCTGTAAGTTTGGTTTGCATAAACTAATAGATTTCAGTAACATTTTTATTGCCCAAAATTTGGTGGGCTAATTGCTTGAAGGATTTCTGCACTGTATGCAATGCTTGTGTATAGTTTTCTTTCTAATCTCCTGAGACAACTCTCTCCTTCGCTTCCTGTGGTCCATGTTTAGTGTGGTACACACCATGTCATCAAACAGCACAGTGACTACTTGTAACCCTATAAATAGGTCAGTTGACTGACTACAAGTTTCAAGGTGATTCTAAATTGTCCATAGGTGTGAATGTGAGTGTGCTTGGTTGTTTGTCTCTAAGTGTGGCCCTGTGATAGACTGGTGACCTGTCCAGGGTGTCCCCTGCCATCACCCTGAGTCAGCTGGGATAGGCTCCAGCCCCCATGCGACCCTAGTGAGGATTTAGCGGTGTATAGATAATGGATGGATGGACCATGATACTCACTAGATGTTCTTCCTGATTTCTTTGAAGGTGTATTTCCATTGGAATTGGCATCATGTCTTGATGTGTTCATTCACAAACAATATTTCGCCTTGACAGAACTTAACAAGGGCATAGCTCATAACACAAGTTTTTGTGTTTAAAGGCTATTACTGTGCTGGTAGTACCCCCTATTCATACTGAGGATTGTATTTGTTACCCAGACGCACCATTTTTGGGAATGCTATCTGTCACGGTTTTACTGAGGGAGAACCCACACGCAGACACTAGTAAGGATGAGGAGATCAAAGGGTCAGTGAAGAAGGTGTGTGTTTACAGTATGCTGAGTACCAAGGTACATTATTATATACAGGGATCCAAAACAGGTAGACTGAACAAACCAGGGGAGTGAGCCAGGGAAGGTGAGCAGGCAAGCAAACCTAACAAAAGGCTATGTGACCTTTAGAAACTGAACAGTGAAAACCTAAAAAACACAAAACTCACAAGAGACAAACGATACACAGTAAATACATGGAGCAAACACAGAGATAAGAATCTACTGGGAAGACACAATACACAAATTACCAGCTGAGCAAGGAAACAGGACAGGTGATTAAATACAAGGAGGTAACACAGGGAGCTAATAAACTAACAAAAAAATGTATTGATGACAGAGCTGGGAGACAGGACTAAAAGCTAATCAAAGCCAGGTGTAACTAGTATACAATGTAGCGCTAGGCAAGGAAGGCTACTAGGAATATTGCTGAGGAAAATACAAAGACTGACTAAGTGAATAATGAACAACAAAAGTGACAAAACACAAGGCAGACCAGGCATAGGAAAGGGTGGCTAGGAAAACCAGATGGCTTGTAATGAGTCCGGAGGTTTCGAACAGCGTGGCAGAAGTAACAGGCAGCGAATGATCTAAAGTTACGAGTGGAGGACAAGGCAGGAAACCAGTCAGGGCATGTTTAAAAAGTTGATGACGTTGACGTTTCTCAGGTCTTGATCACTTGCGTCAAAGCACCAGATGATTATGGTAGAATAGAATAGAATAGAATAGAATAGAATAGAATAGAATAGAAAAATTTGTATTGATCCCCATTGGGGGAAATTTACATGCCACAGCAGTATCCAAAAAATATAGACGAGAAAGTACAAGGAAATAACAATAATTAAGTAATAATATAACTATGTACACAAAATTACAAAAAAATATAACATTGGATAAACAGAAAATACAATATTTACACTTAAAAAGAAACAGACTGTGCACATTTGTAAACAGGTGTTAAATTTGTCTGTTTGGTTAACATCAGCCAGTGATGCTGATGTTGTACAGTCCTATTGCAGTTGGAAGGAATGATCTGCGGTAGCACTTCTTCTTGCAGGGTCGATGGCTGAGTCTGCTGCTGAAGGAGCTACTTAAAGCTCCCACAGTCTCATGCAGGTGAGAGGGGTTTTCCATGATGGATGTGAGCTTTGCTAACATCCTCCTATCACCCACGCCCTCGATGGGTTCCAGGGAACAGTCCAGGACAGAACCGGCTCTCCTCACCAGTCTGCTCAGTCTCTTTTGGTCCCTGTCTGTGCTCCCTCCTCCCCTGCAGACCACTGCATAGAAAAGAGCTGATGCCACCACAGTGTCGCAAAATGTCCTGAGCATAGTCCTGCATATGCCAAAGGACCTCAGTCTCCTCAGCAGGTGGAGGCGACTTTGGCCCTTCTTGTACAGGACATCTGTGTTGTTGGAACAGTCCAGTTTATTGTTGAGGTGAACACCCAAGTATCTGTAGGTCTTCACCATCTCGATGTCCAGATTCTGGATGTTCACCTGTGCAATGTGGGGTGTCTTCCTCCCATGGAAGTCAATGGCGATCTCTTGGCATTGAGCTGGAGATGGTTCTGCTCACACCAACTGATAAAGTCAGTGATGACGGTCACTCCCAATCGTCCCCCTCAAATACATGCCCAACGATGAATGTGTCATCAGAGAACTTCTGGCGGTGACAGCTGCCAGAGTTGTAATGTGTTGTAATGTGAAGAGAAAGGGGGAGAGCACTGTTCCCTGTGGGGCCTCCATGCTGCAGACTACTACATCCAACACACAGTCCTGAAGTGCAATCCAGGTGACAGTCTACTCCTGCCCTTTCAAGCTTCCCCCTGAGCAATAAAGGCTGAACCGTGTTAAAAGCACTAAAGAAGTCAAAGAACATGACTCTCACAGTGCTGCCATTGTTCTCCAGGTGAGTCAGGGATCTGTGCAGCAGGTAGACCACTGCACCATCCACTCCAATGCCTGGTTGATACGCGAACTGCAGTGGATCCAAATGTGAGCTCACTAGGGGATGGAGGTTCCTGAGGATGATCCTCTCCATGGTCTTCATCAGATGAGAAGTGAGGGTCACAGGTCTGAAGTGGTTGGGCTCCCTGTGGTGCATTGTACATACAGGACAGGAACCATGCAGGAAGTCTTCCACAGCGATGGGACCCTCTTCGGACTCAGGCTCAGGGTGATGGGGATGGCAGAGATGGCAGAGAGCTGAGGCAGTGTGGAAGGAGAGCTGGCTGGTCGGTGCTTTGATGACTAGCCGGAGGAGTGGAGCAGAATCAAATCTGTTGAAAAACAGATTCAGTTTGTTGGCCCACTCCTGGTCTCATGGCCTCTGCTGTGACCAGAGATGGTTGTGAGGCCTCTCCAGACCTCTCTTGCATTATTCTGTTGCGAGTAGTTTTCCATCTTGGTCTTATAGCTGGCTTTTCCTTCCCTGATCTTCCTCTTCAACTCCTTCTGCACCCTCCTCAGCTCCTCTTTGTCCTCAGATCCAAAAACCCTCCTCTTCTCCTTCAGCAGGGCCTTCAGTTCAGGGGACACCCAGGATTTATTGCTAGAGAAACACCGTACTTTCCTGGTGGGTATGGTGTTCTCTACACAGAAATTTATGTAGTCTGTGATGCAGTGAGTCATGGTGTCGACATCCTCACTGTGTGGGCTGCATAGTACATCCCAGTCCGTGGTCTTGAAACAGTCATGCAGCGCTTCAGTGGCATCCTGAGACCACTTCTTCACATACCTTATGGTGAGGGGTTGTTTCTTCACCATAGATATGCAAATGGGCTGCAGTCTCACCAGGTTATGATCTGAGCAACCCAGCGGGGGAAGGGGGGAGGAGCTGTATGCATCCTTGGTGTTTGCATACAGTAAGTCCAAGGTTTTATTGTCTCCAGTTGGGCGGTCCACATACTGACTCAATGTGGGGAGAGTGGTAGCGAGCGATTTATGATTAAAGTCTCCTGAGATGATGATCAGAGACTGAGGGTTTGATGTTTGCAGCTGGGACACTTCACTATGGATGAGTTCACAAGATGCAGCATCATCAGCCAAGGGGGATGTACACTGTAATTGCAAGGACGTGCGAAAACTTCCTTGGCAGGTAATACAACCGCAAACTAACCACCAGCAGTTCAAAACCCTTTGTGCAGCGCTGTTCTTTAAGGCTAACGTACCCAGCATTACACCATCTCTCATTTACATGTGTCTCTAAAACACATCTCTTCCTTTGTAACATCTTGATAGGGAAGGCTGCTGCAGGTTGTTTTTTCTGAATATTCTCAGAAAGTGGAGCTGCTGCAGTGCCTTCTTCACCACTGTTGTGATGTTGGTAGTCTAGGAGAGATCCTCATTGATGTGTAAACCAGAAGGCAGGGGCCCTTTCCACAAAGTCCCTGTTGACTGTTAGCGGATCAGGGTCTGCCCAGTTTCTTCAAAAGTCTGTAACAGTTCTTTTGTTTTTGTGAAGTTCAGGAACTGATAGTTCTCTGAACACCACATTGTCAGTCTTTGGACTTTATCTCTGTAGGTGGACTCATCTCCTGAGATACATCCAACCATAGTTGTGTGGTCGGTGAACGATGAATGGTGTTATGGATGGGGCACAATAGTATGTGTACAGTGAGTAGAGGATGGGGCTCAACACACAGCCCTGTGGGGAGCCAGTCCAGAGTGTACTAATGGAGAGGAAAGGTGGTTACATATTCTATATGTCTGGGGGTGGTCTCCTCTCATGCTCCTGCACAGTGACCTGTCAGAGACTGGTGAAGGTATTTTGTCTGTGCCTGCTGCATCAAAATGAGCAAAGAAGCACTTAAGTTCCAGTGCTTCTTTGAAAGATTTTGATGTAGTACTGTAGATGTGTAGTTCACATACTTAGAATAATGATTAACAACAGTGAGGACCGCTGCATTACTGTCTGAGTAAGGCCTGGAGGCAACTGATAGACTGACAGGTGGTGCAGTCAGAGTGTATGCCAGTGGAGACTGTGTAGTGGTGGTGACAGCTAGCAGGTGTTGACTTGAGGATGAGCAGAGGAATGTGTGCATGGAAAACAGCCAGGGCGTGGAGTTAGGAGGAGATGGAGGTTCCAGCAGAGTCCGTGACATAAATCTGCTTTGTCAGACATGTACATACAGCATTGGAAAGCAAAGTTTTGCAGATAATTTGAACCATTCACTGAGGCAGCCCTTTTTTTCTTCAGTGGATTGTCCATTTCAATCTGTGCTGTGTGTATGTTCCACCAAAATAAATCTGCTCATCACTATTTTGGTGGAACACCAAAGCTGCATCTTTCATTTTGAGTCATGAGCAACAATTTATATCATATACCTGTAAAGACCATGTGCACTTGAAACCAGATGTTTGCATACACTGTATAAAAAGTTTTTTTCACCGATATTAAATCAGACTAAACTTTTAGATCAGTTAAGATTACCAAAATTATTTATATTTGCTAAATGCCAGAACAATGAGAGACAGATTTTTTCAGAGATTTTTTTTATTACTTCAAATTCTGAAGTTTACATACACGAAGATTACTATGCCTTCAGACTATCTGGGAAAGCCCAGATGATGACGTCATGCCTTTGGAAGCTTTTGACAGGTTAATACACAACGTTTGAGTTAGTTGGAGGCACACCTGTAGATGTATTTCAAGGCACACCTCAAACACACTGCTTCCTTTTGTGACAACATGGGAAAATCTAAAGAAATCAGCCAAGATATCAAGAAGACAATTATGGACCTCCGCAAGTCTAGTTCATCCTTGGGTAGAAGTTCCAGATGCCTGAAGGTTCCATGTTGTTCTGTTTAAACAATTATATGCAAGTATAAACACTATGGGAATGTCCAGCCATCATACACACACCATCACACAGAAAAGAGACAAGTTCTGTGTCCCAGAGACGAACGTGTTTTGGTGCAAAATGTGCATATCAACCTCAGAACAAAAGCAAAAGACCTTGTGAAGATGTTGGCTGAAGCTGGTGAGAAAGTGTCATTATCACCATCATCACTAGCCAGCTGAAGGATCTTCGGAACCAGAAAAAGCAGGTCTTCAGATCTGGAATCAAGGACAAATTGAAAAGGATATCGTGGCAGCTCAAGGAAAAGCTGAGTGATTGTAAGGATGCTTACAGGCGGAAGCTGGAGGACAAGCTTTAGCAGGACAACACCCACAACGTGTGGAAGGGCATGAATGAAATCATGTGCTTCAACATCAAACCAGACAGAGGGAGGGCAGCTCAGACTGCTGAATTTGGTTTTCAATAGATTGAGCACTATATCCCCGTTTTATTGTATATGAGCTCTTGCTGTTAGGTGCATATTTACCTATTTTCCTTTGTGCCCACTAAGATATTGCATCAGGGGCTCATTATTATTATCTAGTGTTTTATTCTGGTCATTGCTACAGCACAACAAAGACTTTTTTTTAGCCTTTTTAAACACTGTCATTAAAATACAAAGCTCCACTGTACCTGTGACGGTTGATCCCAACTTTTCAACAATGTATTCTACAACTTAAATATTGCATCAGGCCCACATAATTACTCAATGTTTTACTCTGTAGTTATTGTTTTCAGTATGACAAAGTAGCCTTTTTTTTTTTCTTTTGATTTTTCAAATGTTATTTTTTTGGCCTTTCTTACAGAGGTAAGTAGAAAGAGACAGGAAAGGTAGGGAGAAGAGTGGGGAAGGACATAAAGCAATTGCGCCGTGGGTTGGACTCGAACCATGGCCGCTGCGTTGGGGACTTTCATCCTCCATATATGGGTCACCTGCTCAATCTGTTGAGCAACTGTTCAACAATCTACATCTACATTTCTATAGGGCTTTTCCTGAACTTTATACTTTACAACTTTGCTCTTAGCCATGTCCAGATTGTTTCTAGATCAGGGTGATGGTGAAGCTCTTAGCGTGAGGCTAATACTGTGGCTCTTCGTCTTTATAGGAATGCAGCTCAATTTTAGGATTGGATGTATTTCATTAAAATGACTCCTGTGAACCAGGTTTTAAATGCTGTTTCTGGTCTTAGTCAGAAGTTTAAAACAAGGCTGGCAGGCCAAGACCATATTGTTCTTAACTCTGCAGAGAGGTGCTTAGACCAGATCCAGCTTGCTCCAGACTTTGAATTAAAACGTATGGCCCATTTTCAAAAGTTCCTGAACTCTGCAGTGAAGCTCTTGTTCTACAACTTACCTGTCCTTAATTCAACCTATGCTCAAAACCAGTAAACCACAACATAAAAACCACTGACAGGTGATGTGAACAACATTGATCCTCTTGCCACAATGCAGTATATTTCTGGGAAACTGGGGTAGCGCCATTTACATGAATGTTACTTTCAAAATACCACCACATTACAAAAAGTGGCTCGGAACATCTCAGGGAACACAACAAGGAGCCCAAGGCATTGACTCAGCCCCCAAACTGTTTGCATCCCAATCCAACTGAGCAGTCATGGTATGTTTTGGGACAAACCCATTCCCCAGAGGACGTGACATGGCAACCCACAGGACCCAAACCAATCAGTGGATGTCTTCTCCTCTCCCTTTTTTTTTTTTTTTTACATACAATTATTCTGTTTCTTTATAAATCCATCACACAGAATTTGTTGTTTCTGCTTTAGTGAATGTTTGCTGTTTCTTTGTTGCTCAGTGTGTGCTTTGCCAGACAAAACAGTTTCTTAGGGACAAACCACATCATCCATGCAGAGAAGGAAATCAAAGTTAACCATACAGATGGCCAAGTTTGTGACAGCAGGGTGTCTGACATCAGACGGGGACCCGGAAGAAGTCAATTAAATCCTTAAAAGCGTGAAAATAAGGAGTCTCTGCGGTGTGCAGGCACCTCGCTTGGTGAAATGCACAGTCACCCTCCTGTGATTTGTGACACAGGAGTAATGCTCCGCTCTGGCTTCTTCAACGTACTGTGAAGTAATGAAGACTCTCTATGGAAACTATATTTGTGACTTCAGTCTGTCAGTATTGTTTCCGCTGGGAATTGTCTGTTTTCTTTACACAGAGCATAACAGCTAAACCTTGTTTGTGTGCTTACAGCATGTCCATGTCCATGTGCTGCCCAGAAAAGCGGGGGACTTTGAGCGAAATGACAGCATCTATGATGAGGTAAGAGGGAACATCCATACTACTCTATGCTTGTTAATGTATGCAAATGGAGCTATTTTATTTTCACTGCCAGACCATACGTAGAAGAGAATAGACGAACAGAATTAACTTGGTCAGTGAGAATCATGGTACTCCAAAAGGTTTATATGTCAAAAGTGCTGGAATTTGTGTTGTCATACAACTCTTGGTGGAAAAGTTTAAACTCTACCACTCTACTCTACTACCACTCTGCAGTGAAGCTCTTAGCAACTGTCAGGTTAGGGTTAGGACTTAAAATGTTTTTCTCTACTTAAACAACTATTAAACATTGTACTTTACATGATGATATGATTGCTGTTTTCTCCCTGTGTTTTCAAATTTATTAAAAATCCCAAATTGAAATATCTCCTAAATATATCCTTCTGTTCTGGAATGCGCCGCTAGGTGGCAGCAACTTCTAACAGCTCCCTTTGCTTTTGAGTTTTTTTTTGATATATTGTTGTCTTTTTACTGACATTACCTGTCAGATTAGGTTTTTCTTGGATGATTTTTTATGCTGAGTTGAAATCTCTGCAACTCAGGAGATTTTTTTTTACATATATTTAGCCTTTTTCACAAGTTGTTATGATGAGTATCCATGGCAACGGAAAAATTGGCTACAACCGTGATCAACTGTTAAAACTCTCCCAAATCAAAATTTTCAGTGAAATACTACATCAAATCCCAGTGGAGTTAAAGAGGAAGAGAAGAGGTTGCAGAGCAGGGGTAAGGCAGAGAGAAAAACGGTGGAGATTTAAACCGTTTCTTCCAACTGTTGTGATGGGTAACATAAGATCGCTAGCTAAAAGACGGTCCATGCAGACCGAAATAAACAGCTGAGCGGGAAGCTGAAGGGAGGTGGTATTACAGTGCTGGTTGATCAGCGTTGGTGCCATTCTGGACACGTCACTGTCAAGGAGAAGATCTGCACAAGAGACATCGAACTGTTAGCTGTGAGTTTCCGTCCATATTATTTACCCAGAGAGTTTGCCTGTGTTATTCTGGTAGTGGTTTATATAAGTAAGGGATAATGCCCGACGAGGTGTCCATTATCAGAAATTAATGGACGACGCGGAGGCGTGAACCGTCCGACGCGAAGCTCCCAAAGCAGGCACAAGGTTTTGAGAGACTGTTTAAAGTTAAGCTCATACTAATAATGTTCATTAATGCCTGTACGTTCTGATTTTACTCTTATGACTACAGTATGTGACTTCTACTTTCACTATGATAAATGACATTTATGTTCAATTCTTTGCATGTTTATATAGCCTGGAGAATCCCAAACAAACGTTATCGTGTTCAGCCCAGACTGAAAACAAAACTAAACCCCACTGAGAAGCCAAACCCGAGTCAGCCAGTAACCGTTAGTGTCGTTAGCAACCTAGCATCATTAGCTGTGTTGTTATCACTACGTCCAGAGATTACACATTTGGTGACAGAATAGTTGGTTTATGGAAAGTAATGACTGATTTTCATGACTTTTGACTTACCTAAAATGTCACTTTTTTCCCGCTTAAATCCAAAGTCCCTCAGATCGAGCTGTCCTCGTCGCTTGGCCGTGGCGCTAAAATCGTAACACCCAGTGACGTGAGGTTCATGGCTGGTGAGGCACTGACTTCATCAGAATCTTATCTACAAATATATGCACTCTACACAGTAGCATATTTGCCATTTGATTGGCAGCAGTTTACGGGTTATGTTTCATATCTGCATTCTTTAGCTGTAGCACACAAAACGCATGTTTCTTTTTTAAGTTATTGTGGTCTTACCTTTACCTTTACCTTCTGGACAGAAATATCCGTCACTTTTTTGTAAAAGTCTCCTTATCTTCCTTCGCTGTACTTGACTTGCTAACTGTATACCGTACCTAGTCTAGCTTGCTGTCACTCTGCAGCCGCAGTCACAAGAAGCATGTCTGGGATCAGAGCGCCCCCTGCCATGAGGCAAGAGAACTGCCTGCCTCACTGGCTTCTCTTCCAAGCATTTGAATGGGAAATTGCGAAAATTCAGCAATTTTGAATTTAAAAATCATCAGGCTCTGCCTCACTTGCCTCCCCTGACCGCACGTCACTGGCAACACTGCTATTTGCGTTACTATGCCGCTCACTGACGTTGATGAAAAAGAAAAAAGAAACGTTGTGTCACATTCGCACGTGCCTGCTCTCCCACAGTGTCTTACTCAAAATTGATTATCAACAGAGCAGATGCGCACACAACTTGACGGCCTAAAGAACGGTCCCTTTGAACGCAAATCTCCCTAAATATTGGAATAGTGGTTATATTTCCATTGTCAGAAATTCAGAATAGTTGTAATATTTCCACACTGATTGGTAAAAATGGCTGGGGATGGAAAGGGGGGATGACCGTTTGAGAGGGGGAATGTTTTGTTTTTTTTTAAGATTTATTTTTGGGCTTTTCCGCCTTTAATGATAGTTCAAAGTGAAAGATAGACAGAGAAACGTGAGGAGGAGAGGGGGAATGACATGCAGCAAATGAGCCGCTGGCTGGAATCGAACCCGGGCCACTGTGTCGGGGACTATAGCCCCTGTACATGGGTCGCCTGCCCTACCCGCTGAGCTTGCCAGGATGATTTTTAACATTTTTATTTCAGGGGGGTGCCATCTCCCCTCAACCCCCCTCAACTCGAGCACTGTGTGTAGATGAATTAACTCAGTAAGATTAGCTTTCAGTAAACACATCACAGCATTCACCATATTTTTCAGACTAAGTCACCAAATTAAACAGATCACAAGATACATACATTAGTCTGTGTGTCTCCAGTTGTCTTTTTGTTGTTTTTTTGATTGCATCAACATGAATGACAGGATGCATAACGCTGTATACAGATACAAACGTAGCATCACCTCATTGTGACGTTAGCTAGCATGCTACGCCAATGTATGATAAATTCAAACTCTTTGTCTCTGGATCAGAACTCTTGGAGGTCATCTCCACGGCAATGGCCGTGTCTCATCACCAGCATCAGAAAAGGAATCTGCAGCGCTACTGCGCACTCTGCTGGCGCAACAGGGAAACTTCCCTGAGTTAACGCTATAACGCCATTTACTGTGTAGTGCAATTTATGGGTGTTACGTGTGTAAAAAGGAAAGGGGGTCGAATGGTTTCTGAAGGGAGTGTATGAACTGAATCCTCGATAACTATTAAAAATCTCAGTCTCTTTTAAAGGCATTCAAAAGTTGATAAGGCGTGGGTACCTCTTTTCCTGGCTAGTAGCACTAGAACACCACTTCTTCACGTGTTCGACTTTACTCCTACTAGACATAAAGTCCAAAAAATAAAATTACACTGTTGTATTTGTCCATTTATCATCTCTTACTGCATTTTTCTCTCACTGGCGTTGTTCGTTGATGAACAGACTCCTGTGTGTTACTGCAGGAATATGATTCACTGCAAATGAACTTACTCACCTGTGGTCCCTAATAACTTTAATTAAACATCCTAGAAATGAGTTTGAACAAATATCAGTGGGCTCTAAAGCCCCCCGGAGCCAGAATCTCCAAACAAATGAAGCGTAGCACTTCAATAAGAAAATAATGAACATGCCTTGCAGGCAGTTTTAAATTTCAGTGTGACATTTTGAATTTGTAACAAAAAATGAATATCAGTGACTAGTGTGTTCAGTATGAATATTCTAATAACCACCTCTAATAAAAAGTCACGCCAGGAAAATGAAAACTTCTTTTTGGGTGCTTTTCATAGTGGTTCTTAATAGTTATTCTAAGTCATGAGGAAAATAGCATTTTTAAACATATCCCTGGGGTTAGTTGTCCCAAAATTCTCAATTTTAACCTGGCAATTACCAAGTGCGCGATTTAAGAGGAAAGCTGCCACCAACAGGCGTGTCTGGTAGAGTGATTTCACTACTGAGGCTACTTAGTTGAGTCAACTATTAGAAGAAGCGGGGTAGGCATTTGGATTAAGGCAGTTAGAAGCTAGGTGAGTTTCCTCGACACCAGCTTAAGCAGTTTTACAGAATCCTATTTCGTCAAGGGTCTGTAGGCAAGTAGAACCTAACCCTAGAAACGGAGAGCTGGGGTTACGGGGTAATACCGGCGTGGATCAACATGTTTTATTTCAACTACATTAATTTCATCACGTTTTATTTCAACAAACATCAGCCACAAATGGTTAATCAATCAATGGGTTAGAAGTTAGCTGCAGTGTGTGTTTGTTTTTCTGATTGTGTGTTCCTGTGTGGTAGTGATTGAATTGGTGTTTTATGTATCCCTTTCTTTTCATCCATGCCCGGCAGAAATGTTTCACAAGTGGAAAATCATCTCAGTTTTATGTTTTTTACCTGTACAGTGCACCTACAGGGGACACGAATGCAACCTAGACTCTCTATAGAGGAACTTGATGAGCGTGGGAACAGCTTGGCCAGGGCACCTTCCCATTTACCTGAGCTATGTTAACACCTAGACTCTCCAACAGGCTCCTATGAAAACCTCCAAAACAAAAGCCCTCAGTCGAGCTGCTGTTACAGAACTTCCTAGTGCTTGGAGTGTCGGCGTAAAGAGGCGGGAACCCGACGCACATTAGGCACCGGAATGAGTGTAGTGGGTCCTCTTCTCCTCTTTTCTTCATACTCCCCAGCAATTGCGGAACTGGGACAATCGCTCTTACGCTCCAGATTATTTCCACTTTTGCACAAGCTTTCTGCAATATACAACTTGAACGTATGAAGCCTCATCTGTTCCTCCTTTCTCATTTCTCTGCTTCTGCAATCTCTCTTGTTGAGCAGCCACGCAGTTACAATGGTCACGTCAATAATGTCGAACATCTTCGACCTGATTTTGTTGCGGTACAGTGCGATGAGAGTCCAGCAGATCTACCACACCAATATTCTTATTGTGCTCTCTCACCACAGCAGAACAGGGGACTGCTTGCCATCCCACCTCTCAATCTCGGTGACTGGGTGTGCTTCAATGTTATTGCTGAGAAGACTGAACAGTTATCATACCACTTCACAGCACAAAAGTGAGGGTAATGGACTTGTTGGTGTCACACTGAATGGCATATAAATTACTGCTGTACAACTACTTCTACATGTCTTCAGAAGAAAAAAAAAATCTTAAAGTATTCATAGGGGGAAATGGTATTGTCTGATTTTGGAAGTGCTGGCCTGTCATTCTGGGTAATCAGTGGTGTTGGCACTGTGAGGTGTTCTCCGCCGGGGTAAGCATGTGACATCATCTTCATTTTCCTCTTCATACACAGACTCATTGTCATCAGACAGGCCATCTGTTTTCGAAAGAAACCAGGAAGCATAATATTACAATAGGTTATATACCTCGGATCACCAACTGACACACACACACACACACACACACGTATGCGCGTAGACACACATTCCTTACATACAGTAGGTTACTCTATTGACTGAAACCTGAACTCCTAACTCTCCCTCAAACTTGATTGTGGGGTCCACTCTTCCTCAATGTCACTCTCCGCAAGCTCACTATCCTCACTGTTGGAAGGAATAGTCCAAAATGCTCAATCATGTTCCTTACACCGATAAAATGTTTGTGCATCCATTTCCTGTGAGCAGTTGTAGACAGTACAGAAAAAAGAAAATAGCTAGTTACAGTGATAACTATGCATCCCTGCACATCTCTATCCATCAGCATGTTATTGTTCAAATGAAGTGGTCTAACTGCACAGTGTTGCACTGAGGCAACAAATTGAAAATGACCAGTTTAGTATATAAATAAACACAAAGTGTCTTTACTCAATCAAATATGCTTCTTCACATATTCATTCACATTACAGACATTATACAAAGTTATTAAAATTTAACATGTTGGGGTGCCGCTATAGCTCACCAGGTTGAGCTGGCGTGCCATGTATAGGAGCTACAGTCCCCGACGTAGCGGTCATGAGTTCGAGTCCAGCTCAAGGCCGTTTGCTGCAGGTCCCTTCTCCCCCGACTTTCCTGTCTCTCTCTCTCTCTGTCCTATCTGATAGAGCCAAAAATGCAAAAAAAGTGAAATTTATCTTACCTTCTGCTAGTAGTGTGTCCAAGCAGGCTATGGTTCCAAAAAGGACTGACCCTCTCCCAGACCAAAGGTCAAACCCGCAATCACCTCAAATTTTATTGGTCACAGACTTATCATCAGACTTTTAATGTAATGTTTTACTTACAAAAAATTAAAGGAGTGGTCTGTGGGCCATAATTGTGTTTTGTTGCCTGAGGGCAACACCATGCCATAGAGCGTTAATACCACCATAGATTCAAGCTGCTCTTGTTGTTGACTCTAAATGATGTTAACTACATAAGTAAATCAGTAGAGAATGGTCTGGAGAGTCCATGTCTCCTCCTCTCTGTACTCTGCCTCCTCTGGGAACACTGGGAACTCATGCTTGTGATTGTAAAACACAGTGTGATTTCATGTTTTATTGATTTCTGCATTTTCTCAGTGACTTTTTCTGCCTATTTACTTAAGGTTTAGACACATGTATCAAAATATCTCCTGTAGTTTCCCTTTAGCAAGGCACTGTAGTTGCTACATGCAAATATACTACTGTGATGTGAATAAGTATTTCCCCCCTTCCTGATCGATTCTGTTCATATTTTTCACACTTAAAAATCATCAAACTAAGATATTCATATTGATTTAATATGACACAGAGACAACCCACAAAGCACAAAATGCGTTTTTTTAGAAGATGTATTTAAAATGTATCACCCCTGTGGAAAACTGCCCCCCCCCCCAAAACCTAATAACTGGTTGATCTACTCTTAGCAGCAACAACTGCAGTTAAATGTTTGCAATAGCTTGTAATCTTTTACATCGTGGAGGACATGGAGGAGTTTTGGCTTATTCTTCTCTGCAGAATAGTTTTAATTCAGCCACATTTTATGTTTTCGATCATGAACTGCTCTTTTAAGGTTTTACCACAGCATCAGTCCTTTCCAGACTTTGACTCAGCCACTCCCATACCTTAATTTTGTTCTTTTTGAGCCATTCAGAGGTAGACTTGCAAGTGTGCGCTTTGGGCCATTGTCATGCCACATAATGCTTTGGTGCTTGAGTTTTAGGTCATGAAGTGATAGTCAGATATTCTCGAGAACAATTTTCTGATTGAGAGCAGAATTCATTGCTCCATGAGTTGATATGTGGTCCAGGTCCTGTCAAAACAAAGTAGCCCCAACTATCATACAACCACCACCATGTTTCACTGGCAGTATCATGTTCTTCTTGTGAAATGCAGTTTTAGCTTTACCCTTTATGTAACTGTGTACTGTGTCTTCCAAAAAGCCTTTGACTCGTCAGTCCAGAGTTATTCCAAAAGTCTTGTGGCTCATCTCAATATTTATATTTTTTTGCAAATGCCAGATGAGCATTCATGTTCTTTTTAGTCAGGAGTGGTTAGTACCTTGTAACTCTCCCAAGGATGTAGTTTTTGCCCAGTGTCTTCCTTATTGTGGGATCATGTACACTGACCTTAACTGAGGTAAGGGAGGCCTGCAGTTCTTTTGATGTTCGTCTGGGTTCTTTTGTGTTCTCCCGGATGAGATGTTGAGGCACTCTTGGAAAAATTTTGGTAAGGCCCCTGGGAAGGTTCACCACTGCTCCATGTTTTCTCCACTTGTGTATATGGCTTTCACTGTGGTTTGCTGGAGTCCCAGAGCCTTAGCAACGGCTTTGTAAGACTTTCCAGACTGACATATGTCAGTGACTTTGTTTTGCATCTGTTCTTGAATTTCTTTAGATTGTGGAATCATGTGCTGCTTCTACTTCACGATGCCAGACAACTTCTATTTAAGTGATGTTTAGATTCAACAAAGCTGTCTTAACGACTACCTGCCCATTTCCCTCACCTCTGTGGTGATGAAATGTTTTAAAAGACTGGTCAGAAACTTCATCACCTCCTCCCTACCTGCCTCCCTGGACCCTCTACAGTTCGCATACCGGCCAAACAGATCCACAGAGGATGCCATAAATCACCTGCTACACACAGCCCTGGCCCACCTGGACACTCGGAAGGGGAATTATGTGTGAATGCTCTTCGTGGACTTCAGTTCAGCGTTCAGCACCATAATCCCCTCCAGACTGGTCACTAAGCTGCAGGATCTCGGACTCACCTCCTCCCTGTGCAGGTGGGTCTACAGCTTTCTGACCAGCAGACCACAGGTGGTTCGAGTGGGGAATCACCTGTCCCCCTCACGCACCCTGAACATCGGTGCCCCCCAGGGCTGTGTGCTGAGTCCTCTGCTGTATTCACTGTACACTAATGACTGTCTGTCCACATCAGCAACAGCAGTTTCTGTCAAACACCATCATTAAGCTTGCTGACGACACAGCAGTGGTGGGTCTGATCTCCAACAACGAGGAGGACTATTTAATGAAGAATAAGGATGAACCAGACTTGTGGAGGTCCACAATTCTCTTCCTGATTTTTTTTTAAAGATTTTCCCATGTTGTGCCTTAAAATACATCTCCAGGTGTACTTCCAATTAACTCAAATGTTGTCAATTACCCTATCAAAAGCTTCCAAAGCTATGGAATGATCATGTGGGCTTTCCCCAGTAATTTGAAGGCATAGCAATCTTAGTGTATGTAAACTTCAGACTTTGAAGAAAGTCGGAAAAAAAAATCTCAAAAAAAAAATCTCTCTCATTATTCTGGCATTTGGCAAATATAAATAATTATGCTAATCCTAACTGACCTAAAACAGGAAAAGTTTTTTTCTGATTTAATGTCAGATAGTGAGAAAAAAAGGTTATGTGCCTTTTATACAGTGTATGTAAACTTCTGGTTTCAACTGTGTATTGATTATAGCGCCTGTGGTAGGCTTGTTAGCTGTTCTATAGATGTGAATGGTGCCAAGGTCAGGATGACCTCTCAGTCACCCTGTGAGGTCACTGCTTAATGAAAGCATGTCCTGTCTGATGTATAGGGTTGTGCCCTATATGCTGTTCAACACCAATTTGCTACAGCAGAAAATGGGGTTGCCTGAGGTTAATCAAGTCCAATTTTTCTCCCTGTCCTGTCTGATTTTTCCTTCTCCACTTTAAGGAGTGTGTACTTGTACATTCTGTTACTCCATATGTATGAGGAATTCAGTGGTTCAGTTTGTATTGTGTTTTGCAGTTGTGTTAGTGTGGTCCTGTTGGCAAAATAACGTGCTTAGCTATAAGAAAACCAAATGCATTGTTCTTTTGGATTTCCCTGATCACTGTCAGATATATTAAGACAATAGTAATAGTTGATGGCCTTTTATAATTGCAGTTACAAATATTGCTTTACAGTCTTCACATTCAAGTTACATTCCATAAAGTTAAGTCAACAACAACATATTAAAATATCAATACTAGCTTAGTAAGCGCATTTCTGAATCACACAGTATTTATCAGCTGGTGGAGTTGTCACTTTTTATCAAGATGGATCTGTTGTCATACAATGACATGCAAGCTAGATGCCTATTATGGTTTCATCCACAGCACTTTTAGGATTTGCCAGTTATGTTGATTAAGCCTTTGTCACAACCGGCCATGCGGGCTCCTACGGCCTGTCTGTGTCCAAATTTTGGATCGTACATGCCCAGCAAGTCCTTCTTGTGAATTTTCAAGGTCGCAGGCAGCCCATAAGCATGTACGGAGGGTTTTGGACATGTCCAAAAAATTCTACGAATTCTCTGAGAACAGCGACACCACCAGTATAACTTGCTCCCCCTGCAAGGAGTTTGCAAGTGAGACGTGCAATGTTTAAGCTACCATGGAAAGAAAATCTGTGGTTAAAGACACACACCTCACACAATGAGGGAGCAAGTGCCCCTTGCATGTTAAGCCCGGCGCACGCACTCAAGACTCATAAACAAAATCAAACACACGGTGGGCGTGTGTCACATATGTGTCACCCCAACACCAGAAGTATAAAAGGCGTGCTCACGGCGGCTGCTTGCGTTTTGCTAGTGATCATTGAATGTTCAATGTCTCCTCTCCGCTCTTTTCCTGCCATGTCCTCTCCTCTCTTTGTGCTCTGTATCATTGTCTGGAGATAACAAATGGAATTGAGAGTTATGCTAGCTAATGTTATATCTCAACAGTGGTGGTAAAATGATCAGCCTCAAAAAGACTAATCAAAAAACTTTGATTAAAAAATAAAAATGAGGAAACAAAACTAACAGCTGCCAAGCGTGATGCCATAAGACTCAAATAGCTCTCCACATATTGCTTATACACAATGTAAATGTGCACAATTTAAAAAGAAATAACTGTAACTGTAATGATGCAAACATCATTGCATTAGTGATTCAAACAAGTAATGGATATACCATATTATAATCAGCTTTTTATTCCTTTAAGTAAACCTACCTTTGCAAACAAGAGTTCATTTTAATGTCTGAAGCAGCGACATGATTTTCTATAAATCCATGTGAGAAGATAAGAGAGTACAGTCACTTTTGCTTTGTCTTCACTGTTTCTGAACTGAGCGTTTTCTTGTTATCACTTAAGAGTTGGTTAAGTTACTGACTGTCCAGCCTGATACACAGAGACAAGCTGAGCAGACTGACACCCTTTTTCCACCAAAATGGTTCCAGTGCTAGTTCTGTGCTAGTGCCTGACTTAGCACCAGTTTTTTTTGTGTTTCCACCTCCTAAGCACCGGCCCCAGGCTCTCAAAACTGGTGCTTAGCAAGTACCAATACTTTGCTGGACCAGAGCTCCAGCTAAGCACCAGTACATCAGGGGCTGGGGGTGGGGTTATCGTGACCACCGAGAACGATCAATGAATGGGACACACAAGTGGTGATTTGTGTTGTTTTTTGCCAGGATGTCACTGGTCGGATCACAAATGTATTGGAATGAGTCCCAGGACATACACAGGTTTTACACAAACTGTTGCGCCCTGAAATCCGGTACAATTGTGTCCCACCAGTAGCACCACAGTGGTGGAAAACAGGACTTTTATAACTTCGGTGTACTGCTGTATTTACGCTGCGGTCGACTCATGAAAAACCGAATGCACCTACATGCGCTGTTTATTCCACTCATAGAAAAGACAGCATGAGAAAAACTCAGTTTCACTTTGGACAAATGGCATTAGAACGCCCTGGTTTACTCTTCTTAAAGTAATTTTTGGTTGCGCACCGGTCTGAGCACCGCGGTCACCAACAGCCGCTTCCCCAGCCTGCAATGTGGGCGTTCGGGGAACATCAGTAAATTGTAGCGTCTTTCTCTAAGAAAATGTTCAGCCGGTCATATGTTTTGCCTGTGACAATGTGAGAAGTGCAAACAAATGAGAAAGTTGGTCACACTGGTGAAAAAGTTCGTCTGGAGTCCTGTGTGGACTTTTGTGTGGCGCGAGCGTTGTTTGGTAAATGGCTACGTATGCGGTAACATATAGCGTGGCCCTAACTTGGCTCCCTGTCGATGGAAAAGCAACCTGTTCTTAGGTTGGAACCAACTAAGCACTGGTCCTAGCACCAGCACAGCACTAACACCTGGTGCTTCTTGGTGGAAAAGGGGTATGACAGGAGCTGGACACATACACGCACACATACACACAAGGGATGTTTTGAGTCCACCAACTGGAGCACTCTCCTTTCCTCCTCTGATGACCTCAACGAACAAGTGGAGGTGGTCTCATCGTACATCAACTTCTGCGAGGAAAATATCATCCCCTCCAAGACTGTCACCATCTTATCAAATAATAAACCCTGGGTCACCAAGAAACCAAAGTCCATTATCAATAAGAAGAAATGGATCTTCTTCTCAGGGACAGATATGGAGAAGAAGGAGTTTAACAAAGAGGTCAAGAGGGTCGTTAAGATTGCCAAGCTCAACTACAAGAACTAAGTGGAGGAGAAATTTTCTCAGGGAAACCTCCGCTCAGCTTGGCAGGGCCTTAAGAGAGTGGCGGCTGTGAACTTGACCACCAGCAGCAACCCGGTACAGCACCCCAGTATCTCTCCCCAATGACCTCAATTTCTTTTACTCCAGATTTGAGACCAACAACTCCACTCAGCTAGTGGACATCAGGTCGAACCTCAAAACTGGCAACCCCCCCATACCTTTCCTCACCACAGACGTAATGATGGCTCTTAAGAGGTCTAAGGCCAACAGCACACCTGGTGTGGAAAACATCAGTGGCCGAGTCCTCAGACACTGTGCCAACCTGCTAGGAAGTGTTTTCCAGAACCTGTTCCAGATTTCCATCAGCATTGGAATTGTTCCCAAGTGGTGGAAACACTCCACTATTATCCCAATTCACAAGAGGAGCCCCCCCATGACCCTGAATGACCTCCGCCCAGTGGCGCTCTCCTCCCAGGTGATGAAAGCCATGGAGAGGCTAGTTAAACAACACATTCTCACCCTGACCAATTCACAGCTCGACCCACTCCAATTTGCATACCAAAGACACAGAGGTGTCAATAATGCCAAAGCCGTCATCATCGACACCATCCAGAAACACCTAGAGCGTCCCAACACATCTGTCAGGCTCCTGTTTGCAGACTTCTCCTCCGCCTTTAATATACTGCAAACCCACATCCTCGCAGAAAGACTCCACCAGAACTTCAACATGTGCAGTCAGCTCATACTCTGGATCTTGGACTTTGTCACTAACAGAACACAGCAAGTCCGGATCAACAATAACCTCTCTGATATCCTCACCACCTCCACTGGCTCCCCTCAGGGCTGCATGCTTTCCCTGCTGTTCTTCATACTGTACACTGATGAGTGCAGATCCACACAACCCAGCTGTCACCTTGTGAAGTTTGCTGACAACACAGTTCTCCTGTCCCTCCTGGTTGTCTCTATCTGTTGGCTGTGACATTCCAGTGACTCAACTAAACTGTGCTATAAACCAATAATTCTGGACCGACCAGAACTCATGCACCACACCCTTCCTATACACTGTTTATTATTAATTCTAGATTCACATTGCACCTTTGTACTTAATATATAATATTCTATTTTATTGTACTTTCTGCACTCTTATAATCCGTCCATCAATCCATTATTTATATAACGCTTAATCCTCACTAGGGTCGCTGAAGTCTATCCCAGCCGATTCAGAGCAAAGGCAGGGGACACCCTGGACAGGTCGCCAGTCTATCACAGGGCTACACTTAGAGAAAGACAACCAAGCACACTCACATTCACACCTACAGACAATTTAGAATCACCAATTAACCTCAACATGTTTTTGGACCTTGTGGGAGGATGCCGGAGAACCCGCAGAGAAACCCAAGTTCCTGACAGCAACAGTGTTGAATGTTGCCAAATTTCAAATTTCAAGAACTTCTGCAGCACACATTTCTGAAGACATTAATACTGATAGAAAGCTGTCTGCACAAGTGCATCACAGCTTGCAGTGTATGGGGCTACATGACCACAGATGGGTCAGAATGCCCACGCTAACCCCCTTTACTGTAAAAAAAAAAAAAAAAAAAGCCTACAATGGATAAGTAATGGGTAAGTCTCCAAGTCTGCCACTAATTACATTTCATATGTGCTACAAAGAAGGAATTTGCAGTAACACACAGAAAGCAAGAAAAATCAAAGAATCCATTTAGTGACAATAAAAGTTGTTGCCCCAAACTGTTTACATTAACCGGGCATATACCTATAAAATAGATTCCAGCTGATGCTGGGCTTTTGAGGCCAATGCAGATGCCAATTGTACAGAGAGAAAAGATGGGGGAAAATATATATATATATTTTGCTCTTTGTCCCGACTTGCCCCTTAGGGGATATTTGTTTTGAATCCTCTCACAAAGGGTCACAGCAATTATATACAGACTGTAACTTCAATGAGATAGAATGTCTGTGATGGGGAATTGGTTACCTTCTGGCTTTGTTTTTATGCAGGAAAATTTTACAGCTCATGAATTCTGGTTTAATAGTATACCACACGTTACCACTAAGACAGCAAAATAAAATGTCAGATCATTACTTAACTTGTGTTTATAGGGACACAAACTGACCAGTGCCACATATTACACTATTACAGTTTTCAAGAGTCATCTTTATATGGGCTTTCATCCACAGTTCTTGAACAAAACAAAAAAGAAAAAAAAAAAGAAGCACAAATTGTGACAATAAAACAACTGACTATTTAACAGATTTCTTTCCCAGATGAAAAACATGTGGACTATATTAGGATTAGGATTATTAGGGCCCAGGCACTATGGTGCATAGGACCCTCTTGAAACTTGAATTATTTCTTCTTCATGGCCACAAACAATCTCATTTTTGAGGGCCTAAACTTGCTCAAGAATTCATGAAAATTTACATACACATCAGAACTGTTGAAAAGTTTGATATTTTATGATTTTCGTGAATGTGTGTCTCAAAATGGCTCCATAGCGCCCTCTACAAAATTTGGAACAGCTGCTATGGGCAGAATGTTTCACCTACATGTACGAAATTTGGTCGGCATGTGTAGCACATATGGATGCACAAAAACAAAAAAGTCAGTGGGCACTATACCCTAAACCCAACAGGAAGTCCACTATTTGGATTTTTTTGTGAGGTTTTTGCTTTTTTTTTTTTGTCATTTTCAAAAGCAAACTCTTCATAGGAGATAATGCCAAGACACCTAAAATTTGACCTATACATACAAAAGGCCCTCATGATGAAAAATCTTCTATTTAAGTCTTTCGCAAAAGTCAAAGGGTGTGGCCATGGCAGCCCCCTGAAGTTTGATAATACGTCATCAAAAAGGAAGTGCTGTCTAACAACCCTGTACATGCTCCAATCTGCCTCAAACTTTCCATGTTTGATCAGTGTGCTGCCCTGATCACGTCCATATGCCAATATCCATTCACAGACACAGAGCCACCTACTGGCAACAGGAAATGACTTGTTTTACACTTTGACATCCTATTATTTGCCCGTTGACCATATTCACTTAAAATGTTGTGACATAAGCCTTGACAACTTCATGATAACTCGTGGAGAAAACAGTGCGTTTACGTCAAACAGTGTGTCTGTGACAGTGCGGCAAATTTTGATGGCATGACAACTTAAATGTTTATATCTCAGCTGCACATGGCTGAACCGTCACACATGATTGACAAGAGTCCATGTCTGAAGTCATCCACACTGTAAAACTGACTCATAGTCATAGCACCAGCTATTGGTAACAGGCAGTCTGAGGCATAACATTTGCAGACACACAATTGCTCCAAACTTTGTGATATCATCCTTGAAATTGGTCAGCTAAATCTCCCCACCTTGACAATGCTATGCTACAGTATGAAGCTTTTGTGTTTTCATGCAATGAGGTCACCGTGGTGACACATCTTCGCCGTGACACAGGAAGGACTTTTTGACAGGAATGCTCATAAAGTCACCAAAATTGGCATACGAGTCACTATTGGCTCAACGACAGACAATCTCTGCTTGTCTGGCAAAATGGCTCTATAGCGCCCCCTGCAGCAATTTATCTATTAGCCCCCGCAGTACGTTTAACCTACATCTACGGAATTTGGTAGGCATATGTAGCACATCAGGGTGCGCAAAAAAAGCCTCTTGGACCCATACTGTAAACCCAACAAAAAGTTCAACATTTTGAATTAACTGTATGATTTATATTCAAGAGCGAACTCCTCCTAGGGGCTAAGTCCCAGAGAGCTGAAGTTCGGTAGTGTGTAATGTACACCTTGAAGGTAAAAAGTTCTCAAAGGTCTGCATTTCATTAACGAGTGTCGCTGTGACATCCCTCTGATTTGTGATCATTCGCCATCAAAGAGGAAGTGTGTCTAACGACCTTGTACATGCTCCAATCTGCCTCAAACTTTACATGCTTGATCACAGTCATGCCCTGATGAAACCGATATGCCAATATCCATTCACAGTCATAGCGCCACCTGCTAGCCATAGGCAAGAACATGTTTTACACTTTTATGTGCTAATATTAACCGTATCAGCCTCAAATGTGGTGACGTGAGTCTTAAGACGTTGATGATGACTCATGGTGAAAATTGTGAGTTTTTGTCAAACGGCGTGTCCGTGGCAGCCCTCTGAACTTTGATGCGTCGCCATAAAAGAACAAGTGCTGTCTCCCTGCCCTCTGCATGCTGCACTCTGCCACAAACTTTACATGTTGGCTCCCAGTCCCACCCTGATGATATTCTCATGCCATTATCTTTTCACAGTCACAGCGCCACCTTTTGGCAATGGGAAGGGACACGTTTTACACCTGTATTTGCTATTATTTGCCAGTTGACCGTACCAACCTCAAATGTGGTTAAGGTTATGATTATGTGATTGTCACTTTGCACAGAGCGCATTTCTGCCACAACCCTGATGTACACCTCACCTCGACATGCGTCACGTCTGACGCGTGGAAGTGCGAGGGCCCGTTCATCACTGCTTGTAGCTTCAATGAAATTTATGTTCACATTTCACAAAAACATGTCTTGGTTGTTGTCATGTTTGTACACGAGAAAATTGGTCACTGTAACAGTTCCTGCTGTACATACTATCCTTGAGGTCTCCTCTTGACTCACTCACTTGATGCGCTCATCTTTTCAAATTCTTTTCAGAGTTCAGGTGATCATTACCCAGCAGACATTTCACACATTAAGTCCATGTTAACACTGAATAGAAAACTGAATAGAAAAACAAACTAACTTTGTGCTGACATTGCACTGTTTGTCTTTTGCAGTTGCAGAAGCATGATCGAGAAGATGAGGACATTCCCTCTAAGTGGAGATCAGAGGAAGAAATGGCAGCAGAAGCTTCAGATTTAAGGAAACAACTCTAGACATAAAAAATGGTAAAGGAGATAAACAACCTATGCAGTTTATATCTTTTAAACTGCATAGATAATATTATTGGACTATGGTCTGGCCTAAAATATCTCACCAATCACTAGATTGAATGTCATTAAGCTTTGTACGGAAATGTGACACCTCTGGTGTCTGACTTGTAGTGCCATTAATAGATCAGGGTTTTAACGTTTTCTGGAAATATTTAATAATGAACACTATTTGTGTAAAGGCATACAATTTAAAACAAAATTAAATGGTGAGCAGGAAATGTGTTCCAGAGTCAGAGTTTTCCTTTGGTGCCAGCGTAAGGGGCGTTTGTCGAGTGAAATAGCAACTGAGACAATTACTGGTTGGATTACTATTGTCACCAAAGCATTCAGACTCCTTCACTTTTGCACACTTTATTGCATTATAACTTTAGTTTAAATAAAAACAATCACTATTTTCCCCAACAATCTATGCTACATCCATGTGTTCCATCTATGTTTACAGAAATTTCTAAACATATATACACTGTGTGCACAATTATAAGGCAAGCGATTGTTTTGACCATATCATCATTTTATCCGTAATTTTCCAACTCCAAGCTGTACAAACTAGAATTTGTGTAACGAGGGAAGTTGTGGCCTCAGGAGATCAACACCCTATATCAAGGTGTGCATAATTATTAGG
>NW_007578674.1:30740-33788 GCF_000690725.1 Stegastes partitus | reverse complement strand
GTACTGGTATGGGCAGGTATTATTAAAGATGAGCTAGTTGGACCTTTTCGGGTTGAAAATGGACTCAAAATCAACTCTCAGACCTACTGCCAATTCTTAGAAGACACTTTCTTCAAGCAGTGCTACAAGAAAAAGTCTGCATCTTTCAAGAAGACTTTCATTTTTATGCAAGACAACGCTCCATCACATGCATCAAAGTACTCCACTGCGTGGCTGGCCAGTAAAGGCCTTAAAGATGAAAAGCTAATGACATGGCCCCCTTCTTCACCTGACTTAAACCCTATTGAGAACTTTTGGGCCCTTCTTAAGCAGGAAATTTTCAGTGAAGGTAAAGAGTACACCTCTCTGAACAGTGTCTGGGAGGCTGTGGTTGCGGCTGCACAAAAAGTTGATTCTGACCAGATCAAGAAACTGGCTGACTCCGTGAATGGAAGGCTTGTGACTGTTATCAAAAAGAAGGGCGGCTATATTGGTCACTGAGGGTTTTTTTGTATTTTTTTTTAAATTTCAGAAATGTTTATTTGTAAATTTTGAATGTGTTTATTATACTCACTTTAACAGGTGAAAATAAACAAGTGAGATGGGAAAATCTTTGTTTTTCATTTAGTTGCATAATAATTCTGCACACTAATAGTTACCTAATAATGGTGTACATATAGATATTCTCTTAAGAAGGCCAAAACTTCACTTTTGCTACTTAAATGTTCAAGTTTGAGGGTTTGTTAACATTTTGGATTGACTAAGAGCACTGCTATTGTACAATAACAAAATTAATCCTCAAAAATGTAACTTGCCTAATAATTGTGCACACAGTGTATATATATAAAGACTTAACTGAAATTTCTTTTTTACAAGAGTATTTAGACCCTTTGCTGTGCCTCCAAACTTTGGTCAGATCAATTCCACTCTACCTGTGGCAAAATGAAGTTACTGGACATGGTTTAGACAGGTCCACACCTGTGTGTATGCGGTTTCGCAATTCATACTGCATGTCAGGACAAGGAGTGAACCATTAAGTCTAAGGAACTTTCTTTAGACCTCGATAAAACTGCAGTAAGGCATAGATCAGGACAAAGTTCTAAAACTGCTGCTAAAAGCTATCAGTGTTGCATAGAGCAAGGAGACCTCAAGGGTTGTGATATGGAGGAGGTTTGGAGCTACCAGGACACTTCCTAAAGGTGACATCTGGCCAAGCCTATTACACTTTTACATTTGATATTCAATATCTATCTCATTCATGGCTCAGGTCCTTTTACCAGACTGCTTTCTGAGTAAAGCAGTTGACATGAAATATTCTATATACATTATTAATTGCTGATAATGTTCAGTGTGTGGCACAGGTGAGGTATAGGTAACATTAATGTATAGTGATGTTTGCACACTGTCAGACTATAAACCTGTGGAGGTTTGAGGACAAACGTCAGATTTGTGCAATACACATCAGGTGGAAAAGCTCGCTGTACCAAGCTCTGACAGTGTACCACTGTTGAGAATATATTATGAAAATTACTGGCCTTTCTGTTACTTTTTTTAAACTTAAAAAGCAGTTCTCTGCATGCCTGTCTCCTCAGAAAGCTGCGCATGTGTGCAGATCTTGACTCTTGCATGTGCTTCTTTGCAGATGAGATTTGAAGACAGGTGAGAGTGTGTTGAGTGCCAAACAAAAGAAGCAGTACCCTGAAGTAATACTCATAATACTTGTCAAGATAGATGTAGGAACTGTATATTTTGGATTTTGTGCCCTTTTTAAATGTGTATACAAATGTATACATACAAGTGTAAGAGTAACTGGAGGGAAGTAACAGTTTAACTTGGGTGTTGTATGGATTAACTGTACCTTATCTGGCAGCGCCCTGAGTAATTGAGGTGGTAGTACCATCATACTATGGGGCACTTCAGAGTGCAGTAACCTCAGACTGGAATGGCTTCAAGATAAATCTCTATTCTTGACTGTCCCAGCCAAAGCCCAGGCTTCAACTCTATATACCATCTGTGGTGAGACAATTGCAGTTGACAGTTGTTTTCCATCCCATCTGAGAAAAAGTAAGAGGTTCTGCCTGGAAAAATGTTATAAACTGCCCAAATGCAAGAGTGTAAAGCTTAAAAATCTGAAGCTGGAATTGCACCGAAAGGGGCCTCTGTAAAGTACTAAGTTAGGGTCTTAAAAAAGATTTTAGTTTTGAGCTTTTAATAATTTTAAAATAAATTTGGAAAACAAACATGAACTAAATCAATGTTTATGTTTCTCTCTCCACAATGTAAAGCCTAAATAGTTATCATTACTTTAAAAAGGCACGCGCACTGATTGCACTAAAAAAAAAAAGAGTTTAAGCAACTAAAACAATCAAGTAGCATGTGCTTCATAACTTATATAACTTTACATGCACTTTCGACTTAGTAAAGACCACTCAGAATTAGCACAATCTACTAAATCATTGCATGTGAAATTTACTCTGTGTGTAGTCCATACAACACACTTATCTAAGTTGAGCTAACTGATGTGACATTCCCTGCAACTTAGCATTTCTAATTTATATTTCCTTGAACAGCAATTTGACTTGCTAAAACCATGCAAACCGGTTACCTTGAAAAAAGCTAGTAAGTGTTATTTCAGTCACCTAAGTGCTTGGAATATCTATACATGAATGAAAAACAGGTTCCAGTCTCCTAAAATAATCTGATTTACAGTTCAACATAATAAATAAAGGTGGTAACAGTTGAAAGTTCAATTATATCCATTTTTACAATTTTTCTTCCTTTTATATCAACACGCCAACAAGTGAAGTGTGGCACAGTTGTTGGTAGTGTCAGGGAATGGGGTTTTTCTGGGCTGTTTGTTTTCTCCGGCAGGTCATCCACCAGAGGGCGCCCTAGGAGATCTCGTGCTGCTCTGGGGCTCATTCCCTGCAGGTGTGTTCTCTACACACCTGCAGCTCGTGAGGTTCGTCACTCCAGGGACAAAAGGAGCAGTCACTGATCACTCACTGCCTGAGTGTTAACCATAGTGGTACACATCAAGCCTCCTCCGAGTATTTCTTGTGCTTCTTT
>NW_007578674.1:19399-30515 GCF_000690725.1 Stegastes partitus | reverse complement strand
AAACCTTTTCTCCTGAGTGTTCTTCTGCATGTGGGTCAGGTGCATTAACAAAGCCATGACAGGTAGCTTACGAAAGAAAAACACAAAGGTCTGAAAACAGGGTTGGTCCACACAAGCTGGCACTGGTTTATATTCATTACATTTTAAAAAGTCGCAGAGCACGCTTTAGTTTCAGGTCTGTTAACACATTATGCCACTCTAAAGGCATATTACTACTATTTAACAATATATTGATAATTTTTTGGGATCAAATAAAAACATTTTGTACAACAGCCAATTTGTTAATCCAACGGACATGTACATGTTGATATTGTACAGTGAAACAATGCCTTTCTTTAGAATAACATTCTGAAACACCAAATTTTGTACCATACTTCTTTGGCAACTTTCTGCTGTAGGAGTCCAATGGAATCTTTCTGCCTACATGTACACTAGTATCAAAATCTGTTGGTACAATAATGTGCCAGTAATACTTGCCAGCTGATAAAAATAAAAGTATAAGTCTGGAGAAGAAAAAAATCCAACCCTGGCCTTGTATTTGACATATAATCCTGAAAACACAGCTTTTAAACTGTAATAACAATAATATAGACTAACCTTGGGGTAAAGAACCAGCCTGCTGAAAAGTGCAAAGGGTATTCATTCAATGAGTGCAACAGTATGAAAGGGTAATGACTGACAATAGATCTTGCACATGTGTGAATGAATATACATACATCTACAGCCTCTACAAACCCATGGGCTGACAATTTGAGCCGAGTGTTAATTTAGTGAACTATAAAAAGTAACTGAATCCATTCTCATTAACAGCTGAGATCTACCAAATGTCACCATTCATGCATTTATTTGCATTCTAACTCAACAGGAGATTTTAAAAACTTTGCAGTTTTGGTGAGAGTTTGTTCTCTCTCAAGCCAAGCATCACTCTTTGAATGAAGCCGAAAGTGTTTTTCTTGGCTTTAGGGTCGTCAAAATGTAAAGCATATAACAGCCCAAACAACAGGCACAGTCCCTCAGGTAGGTTCTGGAGATCAGCCATTACAATACCTCCCTCAAGCAATGATGGCAATAGACACTGAGTCAAGGTGGAGCTGAATTGGAGAGAGTTGCACATCTTCACGGACAACAGTCAGCACCCCGACAGATGTCTCATCAGTGTCGCAATCCTGTAATGAAACCAAACATTACAACAGGGAAATGTTGTAAATTGTCAATTCAAAATAGTCACCATGTCATTTGTAATGCCTACACTGCCTTCCAGCCTTACGCATTAAGTTTTCACGTGACATCCACAAGTGTTGATAACAGTGCTTTTATCAACACAACTAGGCCTAAAACATTCTATGACCAGTTTACAAATGTCTAATAAAAAACATGACAAAAATTAAATACTGAAGTCTTCCTCACATTCAATTTCCTCTGCTGTCCTCACTGGCTTGTAATAGATAGTGTACACGAGCAAGAGAGATATTCTACCTGTTGTGCAGAATACAGAACTGTGGCATGGCAAGTGGGATTAGTGCTGGTGAGCTCAACATTGCAGCCCAGTGTCAAGGAATGCCAACAAAGTTACTTACATGGCTGCTTCATTGTATGGCTGATGCCAAAAACCTAACTCATGTGAAGCGAGAAAAAATGCACTCTGCACCAAGGGTATGCAATCTATGGCACGTCTGCCCAGAACAGCAGGCAAGGCCATCAACACTGACACACAGAGCAATTCAATAAAATAAAATAAAATTAAATCATATACTTTTTTTGATTGCATAACTTTTCACATGTAAAAAAAATGTAGTCTAATGTTGAATTAAATGAACAATTTGATTTAAAATGCTTTTGAGAACATTAGTCTCAATATACTGTTTACACCAATGTTTTTGACAGCAAGAGAGCAAATATGCAAAAGTGTGAAATTTCACACCTTTTTTGTGCTTAATTTCACCAATTTTCCTTAAAATTTTACGACTTTACGAGATTGTGCCAATTTTCAAAGTGTTAGTTTGTATATTACACATAAAAGTCAAAGCAAAGATACAAATAGATGCCAATTCGCATTTCTTCATCACGTTTGCTGCGTTGATTTTGGAATGCAAGACAGTGTGATGTAAAAAAGTATTGTATTATCATTATATCAGTGGCATAAAATGGTCTTAAAATGACAATTAGATTGTTGAATGCAATTATTTTTGGGACAATATATTCAACAAAAGTAGTTATCATGATCCGTCATGGCAAAGTGACACAGGACATCCAAAAGTTGCTGACTCCTGCCTTACAGCAAATCTGTATCACATCTTTATCAAGATTTATTGAGACATTTCTGCTTCATTTGATGGTGAGAGTAGAGAGACAGAAAAGGCAGAGGGGAGATAGGCGGTGACATGCACCAAAGTGCTCCTTCCAAATCAAGCCCCAGCTGCTGTGGTTTGGATTCAGCCTTGATATGTAATATGTCTGTACCAGGTGAAGTACCAGACAAACCAAATGCATCTGCATATAAAACTTAGACTTTTATTTCTTTCTTGATCTTAAGTCAATTATGCAAGGTTGGGAGCACCCTTACCGCAGCGAACCTGGGTTTGAATCTGACCTGGGCCATTTGCTGTATGTCATCCCCCCTCTCTCCTCCTGGATTTCCTGTCTCTCTCCACAGCATCACTCAAAATAAAGCAAAAACCACTAAAAATACATGTACAAGGTCTTGTACTTAAATAACTCACTTTTGGAGATGAAAGGTGTATTCCTCTCACTTCACAGAAGCTAGGTGGATAACTTCACCCTGCTGGCTGTCCCACACCGAACTGCAGCCCATGCCATTGTTTGTACTGAACTCATGGATATATTCTGCATTACATTTTTTACCTCACTCTCAGTGAGACACTGGTAAATACAAAGCAAATTTCCCCAGGACTGTGTGTGCTCTTTTAAGATGTAACTGTGAGAACTTATGAAGCAGGTGTTGAAGAAGTTACTTGGGTTGCTACACTCACTGTTAAAGCTGTGGATTGTTTCTTAAAAATCAATTCTCCAATCAGTAACTGTTTGCTGTACTGTCAAACAATGTGGTGACACTTGTTTCATATAGACTTTCACAAACATTTTTGTGCTGCATTATCTTGAACGTAATTTGTTCATCATCCACTTCTAGAAACCAGATGTGACAGCAATGCGCACCGTTGTACGCTGAGGCCTCCCTGTTCTACTTGGTGATGACCCCAGTAACTTCAGGGGGTGTAGGTTATACTTATATTATATCTTATATATTGTATATTTCTTGGGACGAGCCATCTCAGTTCATCAGTGGAGGCAAGTTGGACACCTGTGATCATCAGGAGACAGCTCTTGCATATATCACAGTCTTTCCTTTCTTCCATCAGAAAGACAAGTTCTTCAAGGCCAAAAACTAGCTTCACACCATCAGAATGCACACCCACCCACTCAAATCACCCACAACTGTTCACATAATAGCAATATAACCATAAATTTCAACATCCCCCCCAACTTTCTTTCCCCTAACCACTGTTTTTGCAACAACAAAAAAAGCAACAAAACAACAATCACTATTTGAAGTCAACTTGCCATTGGAAATAAAGACAGAAGAAGCCTTTCATAGACTTACCCTTGAATCAATTTGTTGCAAGAACTCAGTCAGGGTCTCTCATGCTGTGACTCAGCTTGCCTGGTTCGGGCCAGCGATGATCAGGCAGCGTCGTCAAAACATATAACTGAAATAATGATCTTTAGCTAGGAACTTTAGGTCCCAAAAAAAGTTCTACAAGAAGGAAAAAAATCTCCAAACAGTTGTCAGAGTCTGATGTTAATAATGTTTATTCAAAACAGAGGCTGCACGAACAAACATGAGCAAAATCTTGAGACTTGGCTGGCTAACATTGCATGACATGTCCTTATACACTTGCAAACTTCATCCAACTCCACTCGTACCGTGGAAAAACCCCAACCTGACTTCTTCGATACCCATCAGAGAGTCCGTAGTCAGCATTATTTCCTGCTTAGCACAGCGTAATGTAAGACTCTACTTCCCTGCTTCCCTTTTGTTCAATTCTAAAAATCCCACAACACTCACACTTCCGTTCTGAGACCTGAAGATTGTGACAAAGCATGGTGTGTAGTGATCCAAGGCATCAAAAAAAGTCCATCTTTAGGTTTTTGGTGACTAGCCTATTGAAAATACCTTCACAACTGTTAATAATTTAATTGCCAAATACAACAGTAATTGTCAGACTGACATTTAGTATTTAGTCACCAGGCAGGATGACAGAACATTTATTTTATTTTTTTAAAAATAAAATAAAATTCTCTCTGCCATTCTTCCTTTCAGATCCTCTCCATTTCTGTCAGGTTGGATGGTGAACATTGGTGGACAGGCATTTTCAGGTCTTTCCAGAGATGCTCAATTGGGTTTAGGTCAGGGCTCTGGCTGGGCCAATCAAGAATGGTCACAGAGTTGTTCTGAAGCCACTCTTTTGTTATTTTAGCTGTGTGCTTAGGGTCATTGTCTTGTTGGAAGGTGAACCTTCGGCCCAGTCTGAGGTCCTGAGGTTTCTTCCAGGATATCTCTGTACTTGGCCGCGTTCATCCTTCCTTCAATTGCAACCAGTCGTCCTGTCCCTGCAGCTGAAAAACACCCCCATAGCATGATGCTGCCACCACCATGTTTCACTGTTGGGATTGTACTGGACAGGTGATGAGCAGTGCCTGGTTCTCTCCACACATACCGCTTAGAATTCACACCAAAAAGTTCAATCTTGGTCTCATCAGACCAGAGAATCTTATTTCTCATCGTCTGGGAGTCCTTCATGTGTTTTTTGGCAAACTCTATGCGCGTTTTCATATATCCTGCAGTGAGGAGAGGCCTCCGTCGGGCCATTCTGCCATAAAGCCTCGACTGGTGGAGGGCTGCAGTGAAAGTTGACTTTGTGGAACTTTCTTCCTTCTCCCTACTGCATCTCTGGAGCTCAGCCACAGTGATCTTTGGGTTCTTCTTTACCTCTCTCACCAAGGCTCTTCTCCCACGATTGCTCAGTTTGGCTGGATGGCCAGGTCTATGACAAGTTCTGGTTGTCCCAAACTTCTTCCATTTAAGGGTTATGGAGGCCACTGTGCTCTTAGGAACCTTGAGTGCTGCAGAAATTCTTTTGTAACCTTGGCCAGATCTGTGCCTTGCCACAATTCTGTCTCTGAGCTCCTTGGGCAGTTCCTTTAATCTCATGATTCTCATTTGCTCTGACATGCACTGTGAGCTGTAAGGTCTTATATAGACAGGTGTGTGCCTTTCCTAATCAAGTCCAATCAGTTTAATTAAACACAGCTGGACTTCAATGAAGGAGTAGAACCATCTCAAGGAGGATCGGGGGGTTGCTGAGTGTACATTAATGAGAGAAAAAATGAACTTTTTTGATTTTAGCAAATGGCTGCAATGAAACAAAGAGTGAAAAATTTAAAGGGATCTGAATACTTTCCGTACCCACTGTGACTCCTTCAGCTGAAATGTCCTACAGAATTTAAGCTACTGGCATCTCACCTTCAGTGCACCGAGGCCCACGTTGACAAAGCAGCTCTTCAGTAGCTTTGAGCACTTGTTCTGAAAAAGACAGAATTCTTTTGTTAAAAGGAAGTTCCTGTGATGGCACGCCGGATGGAAGGAGGTAGGACACACTGGCAAATAGTGAAAAGGTGATTTTTATTAAGAAACCGGGGAGGGAATGACGGGTGAGCCCAGAGGCAGGGGGGTGATCCAGGAGGGAAGGTTGGTACAGGAGGTGCCATGGGGAGAAGGTGCAGGTGCTCGGGATGCAGACAGTGTAGCCTGGTGAGGGAGGGGACCCGAGGGAACTCGCGCTGCCGCTCGTGAGGTGAAGGACGGCTGTGCTTGGAGAGGTGCACTGCTGCTGAGCAGGTGGAACTCGTAAGTGGAAATCCAGTGGAGGTGAACAGCTGGAGAGACGGAGGAAAACACACGATTAAAGATGCGCTCGCACTGAGACGCATAGTCAAGCTCGAGACTTCACAAAACTCGAGTGTACAACTGAGAGCTGTCATAGATACCCTTTGAGAGGAGTTCAATCTTCTGGCACTGGGAAGCCAGAGATGCCAGGCTTTAACCAGTGCTTGATTACTGATTGGTTGCAGGTGCCTAATCACCTCCACTGGTCGGAGCCCACTCAGCCTGAAAGCACAAAGCAAACGACACCTAAACCAAGGACAGCCGGACGTGAAAATACAAAGTAATGGTGTTCCTACCAGGAACACCACAGTTCCACTGATATCATTGTGATTTGTACATCACTGACACATTCCTTATTATGTGCATGCTTTACAGGCATTACATGAACATATTTTTAATACGACAGGACAATTCCAGGCAAATTCAGCCTGGTGCTTTGGTTTCGTAATATTTTTGGTCTGAAGCATTCCTGTAACAACGTTTTCGTAGTAGTAAGTAAACAAACTCCTCAGTGTACATTTGAATAGCCATCTGACATTGTCTGTGAAAAAAAAATGCAGCTTTGTGGGATGCAAAATCACTCCGCTTCCATTCTAAGCTGCTGTGCCGATGTGGGAACAGAGAGAAATAGAAAAGTACTCAGAGAGCGCAGACATCCACCAAGCAGCTAATTTCCACCCATATTGTGACTTCAATCAAATTAAATCAAGTTTATTGTCATTTTGCTGTACATACACAGTAGTACAGGCAATATGAGAGAGCGTCCTTCTAACTGCCGGCGTAGTCTCCGATTGATCTCCGTGTTGGTGTAGTATGTCCAAATCACAACCGAGCGCTGCAATTGTAGTGTCGTTCATTGTCCTGATGTTAAGCAAAGTCTCTCGGCTGTAAGTTTTGCGGAGTAAATGTCTGGAGTAGGCAAGACATTCAAAATGTTCATTTTCATTGTTTCCTGAAGGGGCCGCTGCATCTATGCGCGCCGTCATCACCATGGCAACCACAATTTCCACCCAATGTAAAATTTCTGCATTCATTTTATCTACACTATTAGATAAGTGGATAATCAAAACATACCTTTAGCATCTGAATTAACATTGATATCATTAATAACAAGCTGACGGAGTGATAAACGGTCAGTCTGTACTCTCAAATATTTGCACACCTATGTTATTTCTGCAGTTACTTACTGACATTTAAGCTGTTAACTAACACTATGCTTGGTTGGCATAACTACAAGGATGTTATTGCTAACATAAACAGACAAGGAGAAGGCTAGGTTAGCACAACTTCAGCAATTTAAAGTAAATAGAAAGCATGACTGATGCAACGAAGCACGTGTCACTCATCCTGACACATGGCAAAGAAAGTTAAACTGAAACAGGAGACATATTAAGTCATTGTTACTTTCACAACGTCGTTATGAACTTATCTGTCAGTAGCTCCGCTCAACCCACTCCTGTGATGTTGCCTGGCTGTAGTTTGCTCCTGTGCTACTGAGAAGACAGCGGTGAGGACTGAGGGTTGAATGGAGTCAGAGATCCATCAAGTAGACAATTTTAACCCAGACACTGAGCAAATGCCCTTTGTGTGATAAGTATGGTGCACGCACTCAGAACTCATGAAAAAAATCGAATGCACAGGAGGCATGCATCACCCCACGCCAGGAGTATAAAAGGCGTGCTTAGGGCACAAGCTCATGTTTTGCCAGTGATCGTCGATTGCATTTTTGCTTCAAACAAATAATGGATATACCACATCATAATCAGCTTTGTATTTATTTAAGTATATCTACCTTTGCAAACAAGAGTTCATTTTAATGTCTGAAGCTGCAGCATGATTTTCTACAAATCCATGTGAAAAGCTTAGAGAGATTAGAGCTGTAGAACCCACTGCCCAGAGAACTTACAGTATTTGTTGTCATTATCTTTCGTAGATCATCCTGTCACTTCACAGGAAGTGACAGGAAGTGCCACGCAGCAGCCAGGTCCGATCGGCTCCCAAAAACTACCTCTCTAAAGCACTTTCAGCCAATTTCTACCGGCACACTTACTGTCTACAGTTTTTATTAATCACGCCCATCTGTTCCGCGACTTGTGATAATCGGTTTCACCGTTCTCAAGTTTTCTCTAAGCCCTTCTGCCGCTAGCTTGACGCTCCTACCCGGCTAGCATCCGAGGTCCTACAGAGCCTACCCATCTTCCGTCGTAACACGTCCGGAGCGCTACACCTGATCCCCGCACCGGGCCCAAATTGCTAGGCCCCTGTCTGTAAGTCCCGCTTCCTTCCTTCTGTCACCTCTGTGGGCTATCCCTGCTGTGTCTCCCCAACGCTGCGGGCTCCGACTCGGAGCCCCTGCGTGTAAGTACCCGTTCCCTCCCGTTGCTAGCTGCCGCTTTCTCGTCCCATCAGCGGCAAAACTACAACCCAGCACTCTAGTTCCTGCTCTGGCCCTGTTCCTTTCTCTATTTCAGCTACTCTGCTCTACTATGGCTCCACTCACCTCTCCATCTGGCTGCGTCAGCTGCTCCTTCCTCGCAGAAAAAGTCACTGAGCTGGAACAGCGAATATCCACGCTCCACCAGATCCGTGAAGCTGAACTGTTGATGGACACCATAGTGATTCGTACCACGCAACCGGAATTGGAATCCTCCACCACCTCCATCAGTGACGTCGCCCCAGCTGTGGCTCCCTCCCTCCCGGTGTCTGGCGTCTGTTCACCCAATCAGGCAGCCGCCGCACCTCCGCGGATCACCGAACCGGACGCCACCTGGTCACGACAGGGAGCCGAACCCAAGACCCTCTCCACCTCCACTCCATGTGAACCTGCATCCTGGACTCTGGTCGCTCCTCGTCACCGGAGAGTTCAACAGCTCTCTCCAGCACCGCTACATAACATCCAGCTGGAAAACAAATTTGACATCCTCGCCCTCCATGACTTTCCTCTCCTGGCAAACGGATCCCAAGCTCCACCATCATCTTCCAAAAATCGTAACCATCTCCCTGGAGCTCGTCGTCTCTCCCTGCCACAGTTCACAGGCTCCACGGTCCGCTCCTGCGTTCGCTCGTTCTCGTCCGTCTCCGCCCACCAGCACTCCATCACCGCCACCAAAGGCACCCTCAAAATCCTCTCCTTCACCCGTGGACCTCAGGAACTCGTCTCCGGCTTCTCCTCGCCCGCTCTTCCCTCCGACCACTCTCATAATTGGGGACTCGATCACAAGAAACATCCGCTTCTTCAATGCCACAACGCGCTGCTTCCCTGGAGCCACCTTTCCTGTTATCCTCGCAAAACTCCCTGGAATCATCCAAACACTCCCGTCATCAGTCAGGAGAATTATTGTCCATGCTGGCTGCACAGATGCATCCCGTAGCCAATCTGAAGTCACCAAATCAGACTTCATCAAACTGTTCCAGTATCTGCGCACCTGCGGCAAAGCGGTCTTCATCAGCGGACCAATCCCTCCTTACAACCGCGGCTGTGGACTCTTCAGCAGGAACATGTCCCTGAACAGCTGGCTTATCTCTGCCTGCAAAATTCATAACTTGGCCTTTATTGACAATTTCAACCTCTTCTGGAACCGCTCGACCTTTTACCGTACTGATGGAATTCACCCAAACAAGCTCGGTAGCTCAGTACTGGCTGGGAACATCTTGTACGCTGTCCAAACGCTCTCACAGTGACTGTCTGCCTGCCAATCACCAGCCTCCTCAGAGACTTCTTCTCCCATCACCGGCTGCCTACACCTCTCCTCTGCTCTCTAGCTCCCCCCAGAGGCAGCATATACAAGCATTCCTGAGTCCTGCTGATCCATCTACCACAGCGAACATCCCAGTAAGGATAATGCAGAACAGGTCTTCTCACAGGCCCAAATGCATCATTGCGCATTCATCAAATCTGAACTTAATCTCCATTCCATTCTCCTCTGGACAATATTCCTGCCAATATCACTCACCTAAGTCAGACAACACCAATATGGCACTTTTCAATGTTTTTCCATTTGACTGTATTTCTGATCACAGATGTGTCACTTCTAATGCACCCCTAGTAACACCCACATTAGCACAGAAACGTTCAATTCCATCCCGCATCCTCAGCAGGTAATCTGAAGCTACCAATATTCCCATTCTCCCCATCATAACTACCAGACTTCCCCGCCCCTCCTTCAGAAAAGGCAAACAAGTCACGCAATCCCCTGAAAACCTCTCCCTGCTCCCCCGCATCTCACAACATGGTGCCCAGCAGCAAATCCTCAAGCTTGCTCTTCACGACACTCGCTCCATCAACAATAAAGCAGTCATTCTGAATGATTTTATCATGGATAATAACCTCGACTTCCTCTGTATTACTGAAACCTGGCATAGCCATATAGATTATTTTTCCCTCAACCAAGCCACCCCCTCTGGATACAAATACATTGACCGACCCCGCCCCACTGGTAGAGGCGGCGGTGTTGCCTCCATTCTCAAGAGCCACCTCAAAGTTAACCGTATTTCCACTCCCTCGGTTGAATCGTTAGAACACATCGCTCTCAAATTACTCTCCCCCAACTTCCTTGTAATCGCTATAATCTACTGCCCCCCCAAGCCTAACCCGTCTTTCCTCTCTGATTTCACTGACCTCGCCACTCATCTAACAGCCATCTCACCCTCAGTTTTACTTCTAGGTGACTTTAACTTTCACATCGACAACAAAAACTGCAAACTCGCCTCAGACTTCTTGGACCTCCTCGACTGTCTAAACCTCACACAACATGTCAACTTCCCCACCCACTCCCATGGCCACACCCTGGACCTAGTCTGCTCCACTGGTCTCACCATTCAGCAACTCACCAGCCTCAACCTCCACATCTCCGACCACCTGGCCATAATCTTTGACATCCACCTTCCCACCCCCATCCAAAAAGAAAAATGCACCATATCCTTCAGAAACATCAAATCTATCCAGCCTCAAGACTTCTCGGTCGCTCTCAGTGCCACCTTACCCATGTCCCCTCCCTCCCCTCCTCTCATCACCTCTCCTCTCTCTAAATTTTCACCAGTCTCCCAAGCTGATCTGATTAAAATCATCACTTCCATAAAATCTTCCACTTACATTTTAGACCCCATCCCATCCTCCCTCATTAAACATGGCCTCCTCACCATTGCCCCATT
>NW_007578674.1:17822-19104 GCF_000690725.1 Stegastes partitus | reverse complement strand
CCCTTCTCAAAGTTACCAATGATCTCCTCCTCTCCTCTGACTCAGGCCTACTCTCCATCCTCATCCTCCTTGACCTCACTGCCGCCTTCGACACAATTAACCATTCCATCCTGCTTTCCCGTCTAAAATCTTTTCTCCACATAACGGATGATGCCCTCACTTGGCTGACATCATACCTCACAGACTGGAAACAGTTCATTTTTATCAACAACTGCTCCTCCTCTATTGCCCCCCTGTCCCACGGTGTCCCTCAAGGCTCGGTGCTTGGCCCTCTCCTCTTCATCCTTTACCTCCTCCCCCTCGGTCAGGTTATCCATCGCCATGGCCTCCGTTTTCACTGTTACGCCGATGACATCCAAATCTACATATCCACCAAATCCATCGACCCTCAGGCCCATTTTACCCTCTTAAACTGCTTTAATGACATCAGCTCGTGGTTGCAATCTAATTTTCTTAAACTGAACTGTACCAAATCCGACATTCTTATAATAGGTCCAAATTCCCTCACCTCAACAGCCAAAGACTTCTGCTTCTCCTTCAATAACTCCACCCTCTCGCCCTCACCCCACTGTTGCAACCTTGGAGTCATCTTTGATAACAAACTCACCTTCTCCCAGCACATTAAAGTAGTCACAAAAACAGCTTTCCATCACCTAAAGGCTCGCTTTCGCCCCTCCCTCTCATTCCCTGCAGCTGAAACCCTCATACATGCATTCATTACATCACGTATCGACTACTGCAACAGCATCCTTTTCGGCACAACCTCCAATCTCCTCAATAAATGACAGTACATCCAGAACTCTGCCGCCCGCCTCCTCACTCATACCCGTTCCCGTGACCACATCACCCTTGTCCTCCAGAACCTTCACTGGCTTCCTGTCCCCTACCGTATCAAATTCAAAATCCTCCTACTCATCCACAAAGCCCTTCACAACCAGGCCCCCTCTTACCTTAAAGACCTGCTCCACCCCTACACCCCCTCCTGTACCCTCCGTTCTGCAAATGCTAACCTCCTGACCGTCCCTAGAACCAGACTCCGAACCTGGGGGAACAGAGCCTTCTCTGTTGCTGCACCCTACCTATGGAACTCACTCCCACAAGACATTCGCGACACTGTTGACCCGACCACTTTCAAGTCCAAATTAAAAACACACCTGTTCCGCACTGCTTTCAACCTGTCACCTCACTAATCTACACACATCACATTATCTACACAACATTAACTATGTATGTATGTATTTATTTTTATTTATTTTCTTTCTATTTATTTTCTTTTGCTTTT
>NW_007578674.1:7873-16780 GCF_000690725.1 Stegastes partitus | reverse complement strand
TTCATGTCCATTGTGGAAACTTCCTTCAGGTTTTGTATTTTGTTTGCTACTTTGTATTCAGTCTCTTTTCTAATCAAGTGTTTGAGTTGTTACTTTGTTTAGAAAGATTAAGTTTTTCCTCATTGAGTGATTTTTAGTTTGTATTTCCTCCATCGAGTGATTTTTTGGTTCTTTATTCTCCTCGTTAGAGTGACGCTTTGAGTTTAGGTTTTTATTGTTGAATGATATTTCTGTTGATACTTTTGTAAATAAATCAGTTTGAGAACATTTTTGAGTTTTGGAGTCGTGCATTTGGGTTCGCTTTTTTGTGGTCTTGTCATGCTGCATTTATAAAAATGAATGAACTACTACAGAGAAAAGTAAATTTCATTTCTGCATGCAACAAAACCATTTTGAACTCCAAAAAAAAGACGCTGGGTTGAAGGTTACTTTCAAATAAAATACTCAATGTCTATTTAAGTCCTCCTCGTATTTATGAAATAGAAAGCCGAACTTAAATTATCCACCTGCAGCAAAGTAAAAATGACAGCTGGTTGGCATGCTGACTGCAGATGGGACTGCTGACCAGACTCCTAACACCAGAAAGAGTCGCTGGTATAGACCTTACAAATTTAAACAGAACGCAAAAATCCAATGTGGCCTTTGGACTCCCTCTGAGAAAGTGATTGGCAACACACACACAAAGCGTGACTGTTGACTTTATCGTTGATGCGCAGATCTCACACTATACTGGGACATAACCTTGATGTTTTTAAGAGGCAATCGTTAGCAAACATGAGTAAAAAAAATAAATAAAAATATGAAAATATGTGTTACAGCTAGAAAGTGTCTCCGTTGGAGGAGCAGGTCGGCTCACTGGAGATGCTGCTGGCCGGTATTAGGCTGGAAGCCGGTACTGGGGGTGACAGTGACACTGCATGCGAGCTGTCACCACCAAGTTGTCAGGATCTTTGTGGATGCTACATAAAACATGAAATCATATTTATTTTCATCACCATTTGTTTTAACTTTTAAACTTTTTAACTTTTGACTTTTTTCCTGATATCAATTTGTCTTGTTCTAGATCTATTTTTTTTATCGCCCGGGATGACGGGATGTCTTTAAGCTCAAACCCTGTCAGTATGTTGACAGAATTTACAAGACAGCATGTCACCTGATTGCCGAAGTGTCTGTTTGTTTTTTGTTTTGTTTTTTGAAAATCACGCCAAACTGACGTACGCCATCAGTACGTCATCATGACGTCGTGTGTTCCATTCTCTTCCTAAGTGATGTGTGCCATGTTCGCACATGGCAAGACAAACTCAAAAAGTGAGTGCAATTTCCACGGCAATCGCACATTGAAATTGGTGCCCATGCTTAACCAGACATCTCACATTGCCCCTGCAACTCACAAGGGAGACTTTCACCTTTCTGATGGAGCCCTTGCAACCTTGCAATCCTCAACCTCCACGGACTCCACGCCACCCAAAATTCGCAGAGGATGTATGATCCCAAAAGTTGTGCATCCAGTTCTGACCGAGGCTTTACTGTTGCCACCCTTCACCATTTTTCCAAGGAAATACAGTGAAAATGCATTACGAACCTCATTTAACCTTGCGTTGTATCAAACACATTCATGCTGCGTTCACTGAAAATTGTAATTTCCACATTGCAAATTTCGAAAGTCTGACCAAAATGCCTTCGCTGTCAACTTGGGGAAAATGGAAATCTCATGCTACAACATTTGAAATGGGGGACTTTCAAAGTAAGCTTTGGAACCTTTAAAATAGGTTTTAAGCAGATCATGGGATGATAGTGGGAAATCATCAAAACATGCCTAAATCATGGCCTGAACAGGCTCTGCTGATTGAATATTAGCCACGTCTGTTTGCCAGCTAGTTAGGTAGCCAACTAATGTTATCGTAGCAGTCGTAACAGATAAACTAGCTTGATAACAAGTCTGACTGTCCTGTCTGTGTGCTGGTGTTGACCGGGTCCAGCGGGAGACTGAATGTGTCTACTGTGCGTGTACACTTCTTCTTCTTCTTCATCATCATCTTCTTTGTCACCCCAGCCTCTCTTGCTACTACTGTTGTGAGTGAGGTTAACTCAAAATAAAGTAATCCTTACCCAAAACATTAAGGATATTGCTTTTTTTCACCTAACTGTTGCTTCATAAATACCAGTAATAAGTGCATCTTGTTGATAACCTAGTAAAGTTAACTAATTTATGTCTGTCAAGACAGCTATTGGATTTTACAGTGCAGGATCACTGCCAGGGTAAGCAGGGACTGGAAGACAATACAAACACCTGATGTTGAGTTTGTTGCTCAACAATATTCACTTAAGCCTGCATTTTTTGTTTTCTGCATGATTTCCACACTGTACACCTGAGCAAATTACCAGAACTTTGAGACACAAAATTTTTGAATTGATTAATTTAGAAGAAAAAAGTTTTCAAAACTTTCAGTTTTGGATTACCTCCTGCTTTTACCTTTTGAGTACATCCATCTATCCATTATCTATAGTCCTCACTCGGGTCATGGGGGGCTGGAGCTTATCCCAGCTGACTTAAGGCGAAGGCACGGGACACCCTGGACAGGTCGCCAGACTATAACAGGGCTACACTTACAGACAACCAAGCACACTCACATTCACATTTACGGACAATTTAGAATCACCAATTAACCTCAACCTGTTTTTGGACCTTGTGGGTGCAAGCCGGAGAACCCGAAGAGAACTCACGCTGCACGGGGAGAACATGCAAACTCCCGGGTGTCCTCACTGGGACACGAACCAGCAACCTTCTTGTTGCGAGGCAACAATGCTAACCACCGTGCCACCTTGCAGCCCACAGCCAAACTACTGAAAGCCAAAATACTCACGAGTTAAAGCTTCACTGACCTTACCAGTTAACTAGTGAGTCTCAGAATGTTTTTTGTTGAATTAGTAAAAACCAAAATGCTCATTAGTTGCACAAATGGCACAAAATTGTAATTAGGAGGTAGGAAAAGGTACACTTTGGCACTTGCTCTACTGTTTAAAGTAAATCCCAGGTGTCCTCACCAGGACGCGAACCTGTGACCTTGTTGCTGTGAGGCAACGATGCTAACCACCGTTCCACCTTGCAGCCCCCTTTTGATTACAATTAAATCAAATTCTTCTTTAAGCTGATTTAAATGTTTCATTTAATGTGACTTTAAGTTTTAAGTTATATCGACTCAAACATTTTGTCTTAATGTGACTGAAAATTTTCAAAAAGAATAAGTTAACAGAACTTAAAAAACAAGTACACAACCACACAATTTTTATGTTAACAAAACTCAATGTTTATTAGTTCCTGTTGTCATTGTTTTAAGTAACCACAAGTTGAAATTGTTGACTTAGTAATACTCAAAAACATGCGACTCAAAACTTTAAAATTTTGAGGCAATTGATTGAAATATTGAAAATAAATAATATAACAAAACAATGTTTAGTTACAGCACCAACAAAATACCAAATCAATGTGTATTTCTGGCTTTGTGGCACCTGAGAAGGGCAGCAACTTGGATGAAATTACAATAAAAAATTACAATAACACTGGACTGTTTAAGAACACTTTTGTTTTAAAACTTTAAAATGTAAAGCTATTACATTTACTAGTATCAAATGTGCACAGTACTTTGATTCATCTTGCGCAGCCCTCAACGACTGAGTAAAAGTGCAACATTAACAAGAACAAAGGCACATTCTGTAGGTTGGGGTTATTGGCTGAACAACTGCAGAGCACTGCAGCGACTTTTAAAGCATTATTGACATAAGGAAAGAACTTTGAACTAGAGGGAAAATGCCTCTTACCCCACATCCTTCTGTCACATGAGTTTCTACACATGTATCACGCAGTCATTCTTGAGAGTCTGCAACCTGGGTGGCAGTTAACCATCTTCTAGACCAAGTTGAATCTTCTGAGCAGATTCTAAAGTATTGGTCAGTGCTTTGGGATAGCTAAGGTGTCGTGCAGATCAGTCCAAACATTGCCAGATAGGCATCCCCTAATCTGGGGAGGCTGACCACGATGTGACTGTCAATGACGACAGAGACTTTCACAGGCTGGTTGTAACTGCTGGTCATTGAAAGAGTCCACGCTTCATACTGATTTCCACAAGAAGATTAATCTTCACAGAAGCTATATCTCTTGGTACACTGTGAAAACTATAACACAAACATGACTATAATCACATTGATAATTAAACAACTACCTTTGTCTCTCGCTTCTCTCTAAACAAAGTATACAGTTCTCTGAATATTTAAAGTTTATAATTACCGTGTTCACTTGGATGACCAACAGAAAATAAATAAAAGCAGATGGGATGTAAAATTGGCCGCTCAACGCGGCCAATTGTTTTCTCTCTCCCACGCTGGACCTTGCATCTGTGCCATAAGTCACATGACATGCAATACAACTTTATTAACCAGGACAAATAAATCAAACAAAAACTAGACTAAAAATAATTATTTTTACCAGGACAAAATGACCAAAAGTACAACAGAACAAACATTCTAGTGCTGCTTTCCAAAGTAAAATTTACTTAGTGATCATAAAATGACCAACTTCCAGTGTTGTCATGGCAACCCAAGGACTCCTACACAGCGACAGCTACACTGGTAGTGAACTGGCATTGGGTCATGGTCGCTTATGACAGTACCAAAGGCCACTGCATCATCTTCAAGCTCTGGCTCATCATGTCACGGTTTGACTGACAAAGGCTCATGCACAGACAAAAGACTCGACCACCAAACAGTTGAAATGAATACAATTTATTCACAAACACAAATGTGAACCAAGGTATCAAACAAGTCGGCAGTATAAACTACCGCTAAACAAATACTTGCTATAGGGAAATTTTGCCAAAACGTCCTCAAAAGGACGACGAACTATATTTACAAATTAATGATCAAAACCTACCGTGATGAATACAAACCTAATACGAATTCTACTGGTTGAGTCGACAAGAGACAGGGTAATACTACAATACTGAAAACTAGGGTGGGGGAGCCAGAGGAGACGGAGGTGGACCAGAAGACTTCAGTGGAGGGACACAGAGTATATGGAAGGCTGGAGCCAGAGGAATCCAATGGTGAGGAGTTGGGGATGAATAGTGGATCACGGTTGACAGCGAGCGTGGTGAAACTGGAGCACAGGAGAATAGTATGAGAAGCAGAATCAAGGTAACGAGCAGAGCATACGAACAAGCACAAAACTAACATGGGTTTCACAACGATACCGCATCGACTTGTGGCTTGTTGGTGTCCTAAATACTACATGAAGGTATGTAGAGTGAGTGGCAAGCCATGCCTCGCCGCAGCTGGAGCAATCAGCTGATTGTAACTCTGAACACCTGTCACTTGTCCCTCTGGCTTGTTGCACCGGAGGTGCAAGTAGAGGTAATACAAAGGTGCTCCACTAGATGGAGCCAAAGGCAGAGATCATGTCATTTTAGACTTGTCCTAAATGAATGAAAGACAGATACTAATCATAAACCAAGCCATGGTTTCTACAAATATAAGAATTAAATGTAATTCTTTCCTACACATTTTTTATTTTTATATTTTTTCAATTAAAGCATTTTTCTTTTAAATTGTTGACTAATCATCTCTCCGATGTTTTATGTATTGCTTTAAATAAAACACAAATCCAGTTTGTCTGTAGTGAAGTGAAAGAAAACAGACCAAACCTCTCCAAATCACTCAAATGGTATGGAAAGACTCAGCAAGGGTAAGTCCTAAAACCGTTAATACTTTGATGAGCTGTTCACCTAGTATACAGTGATACTGTTAACTGTTTAAGGAGACTCACCATGCAGGTTCTGAAAAATCCAGAAACTCCCTCACGCAGAAACACAGGAAGGGCATGGAGAACAGTGCACGCCTGGTGTGGATGTCATGGAATTCCTATTAAGATAGAAGAAGGGTTCTGTGTTAAGACCAATATTATTTACTCTGTATATGCTTCCGTTAGGCAACATTATTAGGAAGCGCTGCATACATTTCCATTGTTATGCAGATGACACCCAGTTATATTTATCTATGAACCATAATGAAACCAATCAGTTACTTAAACTCCAGGCATGTCTGAATGACATTAAGGTCTGGATGACCTGTAACTTCCTTCATTTAAATTCAGACAAAACTGAGGTTATTGTATTTGGCCCTAAACACTTCAGAAACTCACTATCTGCCCAGATAGTTACTTTAGATGGTATTGCCTTAGCGTCTAGTTCCATAGTAAAGAACCTCGGGGTTACTTTTGACCAGGATATGTCCTTTAACTCCCATATAAAACAAACATGTAGGACAGCTTTTTTTCATCTTCGTAATATTGCCAAAATCAGGAGCATCCTGTCTCAGAGTGACGCTGAGAAACTAGTCCATGCATTTATAACCTCTAGGCTGGACTATTGTAAGTCTTTATTATCAGGATGTCCTAATAGTTCTCTTAAAAACCTCCAGCTTATACAGAATGCTGCAGCCAGAGTTTTGACAGGAACCAATAAAAGAGATCATATTTCTCCAGTATTAGCTTCTCTCCACTGGCTTCCTGTAAAATCAAGGATCCAATTTAAAATCCTGCTTCTAACATATAAAAGTCTTAATGATCAACTCCATCGTATCTTAAAGACCTGATTGTTCCATATTATCCTAACAGAGCCCTTCGCTCCCAGACTGCAGGTCTACTGGTGGTTCCCAGAGTTTCTAGAAGCAGAATGGGAGGCAGAGCCTTCAGTTATCAGGCTCCTGTCTTATGGAATAGCTCCCAGTTTGGGTTCGGGAGGCGGACACCCTCTCTACCTTTAAGATCAGGTTAAAAACGTTCCTTTTTGATAAAGCTCATAGTTAGGGCTGCTCGGAGTCATCTGAGCTGTCCCTTAGTGATGCTGCTATAGGTTTAGACTGCCGGGGGATTCCCATGATGCACTGGGCTTCTCTCCTCTCCTCTTTATATATATATACATATGTGTATGTATGTATGTATATGTTTCTATAGTTGCCTATCACCATTACATATGACTAACTCTGTGACTCCCCCCGAGGTTCTCCTGCGCCTGCTCTCTCTGTGGATGTCTCTGGATCTGGAGCTCCTGAATTACAGCCGCTGGCCTCACCTTCTGTATCCTGCTGCCCCCACCATGATGCCTCCTGTTACAAAAGGACAATAAATTCTAATAACTTGTTTAACTGTAAACTAAATTGTATAATTCATCCCACTCTCACCCAACCGGTCGAGGCAGATGACCGTCCCTCCCAGAGCCTGGTTCTGTCTGAGGTTTTTTTTCCCCTGTGGGGGTTTTCGGTTCCTTCCCACTGTTGCGGACTGCTTGCGGACTGCTGAAGCTTATAGGGAATCCAAATGTTTTGGATTGTTGGGTGTTTCTGTCTCTGCCTTTGTGAAGCGCTATGAGATGACTGTTGTTGTAAATATGCGCTATACAAATAAAATTGAATTGAAATTGAATAGATAAAAACAGACAAAAACTTGTTTCAACTTGAGGACCATTTACACTCCTATAAAGCAACAAATAGCCACTAATTAAACAAAAAACACAACTTCACTTTAAATCACTCAGAATGTGCCATATGTTAAAGGGATATTTCACCCAAAAAAGGAAATTCAGTCTATTTATTCAAATTCATGTGGACTGAAGGGTGTGTGAAATGTTGTAATTCACAAAACATTGTTGGTGTTTCATGGACAAAAATTTTGTAGTTATTCCCATGTGTAATTGAAGCAAATGGTGACCAGGATTCAAATGTAAATAAAATACATGATAAAACCATAAGTTGCATCATATTGCTCATGCTAAGTAACTAGTGGGTCATGAGGCCCTTACATCCATGATTGTTTTAAAAAAAAAAAATAAAAAATCATCATTGATGCCATGTTTTAGCCCACATCAACACAGCAATATTACAGTTTTTCTCAATTGTTTACACACAAATCCTGGTGATTATGACACAATGACCACAACATGTAATTCATGCACCAACCCCCTGAACCAATTCTGCGAAACTACAAGCACAATTCCTGCTTTACACTCAAACTGCAGCTCCAAAACACACTTTTTTTCAAAACACTAAACACAATTCTCTGCATTTGGCACACTTTTCATGAAGAAAAACTGTTGTTTTTACAAGGAACACACTGTCATTCAAAATTCTAAAGTTAACTGCTCTACTATGGACACTGACTCATTACATGGGAAAACACCTGCCCCACTGTTTTACAATTAGCAATCAGAGCTTTAGCATAAAAGGACAACAGGTGAGCTCTTCTGTTCTGGAGCAATGGATGCCAACATCGGAAACAGAGGCAGAGCCAGAAGAGTGCAAGTGAGAGGACGAGGACGAGGACGAGGACGAGGACGAGAACAGCCAATGACCCTGATTTCTGATGAGATCCGAGCCACTTTAGTTGACCATGTGGTCAACCATGGTCTAACAATGAGGGAGGCTGGGCAAAGAGTAATGCCAAATTTGAGCAGGTACACTGTAGCAGCCATCATCTTTACTTTCCGAAATAAGAATAGGTAAGACGTCTACTCTCACTAGAAAATTGTGATACTGCATATCAATACAGTACTCAATGAGTACAGTAGCACAATATTGCCTGTTCTGTAGGACTGTAAAAATAAAGTATGTTTTAAGTATTTAGGAAATGTATTCCTACTTTGTATTCCCACACAGTATTTACAATATTTTACTATTTGTGTTGCAAAACTGAAAGATTACCACCACGAGGTGGTCGGGAACATCTTCTGTCTCCTGAACAAGAAACTCAAATCATAAACATGGTCCTAGAAAATAATACCGTCACATTACAACAAATACAAAGAAAAATGAAAGCTGCAAGCAGCGTTGGTCGGGTCCTCGGTCTGCGTTGGACCCTCA
>NW_007578674.1:0-7208 GCF_000690725.1 Stegastes partitus | reverse complement strand
CTCTGTACGACATTCCTACTGGGCGCTAGGGCCGTTTTAGTGTGTTTTTCTGTAACTAGGTGGCGCTAGAGAGCATTTTTGTCTTTTTGTTTTCATTTTATCAAATTTTTCGCCGATTCGGACGTGCGTGCCAATTTTGGTGAGTTTTTGAGCATGTTTAGGGGGTCAAATTAAGGCAAACGCATTGGTCAGGCAAATAAGAAGAAAGAAAGAAAGAAAGAAAGAAAGAAACGCAGCAGGAACAATAGGGGCAGATCTTGGTGGTAGTAGCAAATATTCAAGCCTCGGACCCTAATAATAGAAAACAACAAGATATTTCAAAATATTGATAGGGTAATCTTCCACACTGGGCCATGTCTTGTGCAGAAATGATCTGAGGATGAAGCAGGTCTATAGGGTGCCATTTGAATGCATTTCGGAAAGAATCAAAGAATTCCATGATTGATGCATACTCTCAACACTGTACAAATTATACATGATTCAGTATTGAAATCATGATGATTGTGCTTCACAATATTGACCACTCCATGTCTATTTCTGATATTTTCCTGTGTGTTTCAGAGAGTCCTGGAGCTTGAGGGGCCTGCAGTGTAGCACCAGTTCATATTCATTGATAAGGTTGGATTCAACCTCAAAAACAAAAAAAGACAAAGGAGGGGAAGGAATGTCATCGGCCAGTGTGCCATTGTTGAATACCCTGGCCAGCACGGAGGGAACATCACAATGTGTGCAGCAATTACCCACCACGGCGTCATCCATCACCATGCTACCCTTGGTCCCTACAACACTGCACATCTGCTCACATTCCTGGCCACCCTACACAACACATTCATTCCACCAGAGCAGATAGATGGCCCAGAGCAGCTCAGGTATGTTGTCATTTGGGACAACGTAAGTTTCCACCGGGCTGCTCTGGTTCGTAACTGGTTCATTGCCCACCCATGGTTTTTAGTTGTTTATCTCCCTCCATATTCTCCATTCCTCAACCCTATTGAGGATTTTTTTTTTCTGCCTGGAGATGGAAAGTCTATGATCAAAATCCACAAACACATATACCCCTTCTCCAAGCTATGGAAGATGCATGTGGAGATATAGCAGGTGATGCTTTTCATGGCTGGATTTGCCATGCTAGGCGATATTTCCCTCGTTGCCCTGGCCAGAGAAGACATTGATTGGGATGTGGATGAGGTGCTGTGGCCAGACTGAAACAGAAGAGAGGATGCAGCAGAGTTTAGTTTAATTTTTTTTTACTGTAACTTGTGACAATCCCTCCGTGCCACTAGGTGTGTGCTTGTTGTTTTTCCATCTTTGTTGCTTTGCAGGGTTCCATCAAGGCAGAGTGGTTATCAAGGCGATTGACTGCACCTGGGCCCGTGCAGTTTAAAACCCTCTTCTTCCCCTTGACACTCGCTCTCACTCCACCTGGTCGCCTCTGCCACATATGCGGGCTTTGTAGCGCAGCTGTTTTGGTTTTGCTTTGTGCTTCATTATTCTTCTTTTGTAAAATAAACGTATGATTTTGTCACTCGATCTCGTCTGCTCCCCATTGATTATTGCGGTCAAAGAGCCAGGCCGTAACAAACTGTATACAGTAATTTCTTCTGTTTTGTATGTAGACCACAGTATGTGGAACTTTGTGTTAGTTGGGATGTACACTGTGTACAATGTTTTTGTGGGAAAAATAAAATTATCGTGTATTTGTGTTTTGAGTATAAAAAAAATTCTAAAATATTATATGCAACGTATGTACTGCCTTTAGTTAGTGTAACACAGAACAAAAAAAAAGGTCTAAGTCATTATGACGAATGGAGAAGTGTTTTCCATTGAGCACATCACTGTTCAAACTGGTTCCTATAAATGTCTGTTCATATGATGGTTTGTGTGTGTCATTTGAAAACAAAACACAATTTTGAGAAGAAATAACATTGTTTTGAATGTAAAGTTTCATTTTGCAGGAGAATTGAGGAGTTTTGCCCATTGTGTGTGTGTTTTTTGATTTGTGTGTAGAGTTCTGAGAGCATGAGGCATGCTTTCAGGAAATGTGTGTAAACAACTGAGAAAAACTGTAAAAGAGGCTGACATTGCAGTAGTAGTGACGTTTTTCAAAACAACATGACATATCAGGGCTTTTTGACCCATAGATTACTTTTTTATGAGCCATATGGAGGCATTTTGTGGCTTTCTTGTGTATTTTATTCACACTTAAATCCTGGGCACCCTTTGTTTAAATTGTTTCGGAGATAACTGCAGACGATTTTCCTCTGAAACACCAACAATGTTTTGTGAACGAAGAAACTTCACTCACTCTTCCCATTCATGAGTGTGAGAAGATAATGACTGAATTTTCATTTTTGAGTGAACTGTCTCTTTGAAACAAGAAAAAGAGAGCTGATCCATATTACCTCAGACTCGATTCTGAGAGCAGGCCACAGGTCCATAAGCTCATTCACCAGTGGGCAGGACTTAACTATGGTCTATGAGTGTGATGAAGTCATTCTCTTTTCTTTTGATGGTCACCAGACCCTTTGATTCCATGATCTTTTGTCAGGTGTTCTCCTACCTCCTGTCACAGACCCCCGATTCCACCACCTTTTGTTCATTGTTCTCTTGCCTCCTGTCATTAATTACCAACTGTATACTAACTAACCACTATTCACTGCGGTATTTACATACAGGCCCTCCCTGCCCTCTGACATACCCTATAAAAGGTGTAACACTGTAAATGTTTTGGGTCAGTTTACCATCAAAGACTCATGCTCTGTGTTGGTCAGCCCACCGTATACTGGAATACTAATAAACACCCCACTGCAGCAAACTTCACCTGAAGACTATGGGCAAAATTTCTTCAACAAGTGCAGGGCAAATGTGTTCTGCATTGTCTTTCTAATGTGGGGCAGGTTTTTCTCAGTCTTCTAGACTTTTTCAACAATTTTCTGCCTCAGCTGCTCAAGACTTGAGGGATCCTCTCCTGGAGGAAAGTTGGGTAGGAAGTTGACATCTGCTTGATCGGTCTTTTAATGTTGCAATGTGAAGGTTCACACAGCATTTACAGACATCCTGACATCCAGCCCATCTCATCTTGTTCTTGTAAATGCCCGTTTTGAACTTAATGCTGTTCTTCCATCCATTTCAACCAGTCTCAGACCCTGCTTCCCTCAAGCAGGGATATTTGGCCTCAAGAGCCTCAGCAGCCATTGCTATCTCTTATTACTTGGGTAAGCCTTGAAACCATACATCGTAAATGCAAGCTTTTCCAAAATGTCATGCTTTAGGTATCTTGTCAACTGAAAGTGTTTGTTGTCCTTCTCAAATTCAACATTTCTGTCTCTAAGTTTCAGCTCAATGTCAAATGCAAATGTAGGACTTGGAAAAGGACCGAAAGGCCATCTGCTTAGATGTTCTGGAGAAGACATATCTGTAAGTGTGTCAGTAGATGCGAGAGAGCTGGAGTCATGTGATAGGGAGATATGCAACAACAGCTTTTTGTGGCAATTCCTCAATGTCAGCAAGGGAAGTACAGTTGAAACCAGAAGTTTACATATGCTGTATAAAAAGGCACATAACATTTTTTTCCCCCCCTCACTATCTGACATTAAATCAGATAGTCTTCCCTCATGATGCCATCTATCTTGTGAAGAGCACCAGTCCCTCCTGCAGCAAAAAAACCAAAAACAAAAACCCTACAACATGATGCTGCCACCCCCGTATTTCACAGTTGGGATGGTGTTCTCAGGCTTGCAATCTTCCCCCTTTTTCATCCAAATGCAACAATGGTCATTATGACCAAACAGTTCAATTTTAGGTTCATTGGTGACAGGGCATGTTTCCAGAAATTAAGGTCTTTGTCCCTGTGTGCATTTGCAAATTGTAATCTGGCTTTTTTATGTTCTTTTGAGCTGAGAGCCTTGCTGCTGGAGAAAAGGAGGGCTTTTAAGTCTGGTGACAGAGAAGAACTGAGGAGGGTACAGAGGGATCTCAAAAGAAAGATCAGAGAATGTAAGGCCATCTACAGGAAGAAAATAGAGGACCGGCTACAGAACAACAACAACGCGAGAGAGGTCTGGAGAGGACTCCAGACCATATCAGAGCAAGGCAAAGACAAACAGAGGGACCCTGAACCTGGGGACAGGGATTGGGCCAACAAGTTAAACCTGTTTTTCAACAGATTTGATACTGGTCTCACCCCCTCCAGCCTGAGCACTGTCCTGTCTACCTCCAGCACCTCCAGCTCCTCTTCCCTAGTTGCCCCCTCCCCCTCCTCACCTCCCTCACCACCACCGCCATCTCTGGGGCCCTCCTCTCTCCCCCCATCTTCTCCGCCTCCTCTCCTCACACCAATAGTGGAGCAGGTGAGAACGCAGCTTAAGAAGACCAGAGCCAGGAAAGCCACGGGTCCTGATGGCATCTTCTCCAGACTGCTCAGGGACTGTGCAGACCAGCTCTGTCAGGTGGTCTGCTACATCTTCGATCTAAGCCTGAGACTGGAGAGAGTTCCTGCCAAGTGGAAGACGTCTTGTGTGGTCCCGGTCCCAAAGACCTCATGTCCCAAGGAGCCCAACCATTTTAGACCCGTGGCCTTAACCTCCCATCTTATGAAGGCACTGGAGAGAATTGTCCTGAACCATCTTCGCCCCCCGGTGAGCCCAAACATGGATCCTCTGCAGTTTGCGTACCAGCCTGGCATTGGGACGGATGACGCCATCATCTACCTGCTGCAGAGATCCCTGTCTCACCTGGAGGACACTGGAAACACCGTGAGGATTACGTTCTTCGACTTCTCCAGTGCCTTCAACACAATTCAACCCTCACTGCTTCGGGTGAAGCTGGAGAGAGTGGGGGTCAGTGACCAGCTGGCTGCATGGACCATGGACTACCTCACTGACAGATCCCAGTATGTGAGGCTACAGAACTGTGTGTCTGATGTGTTGGTGTGCAGCACTCGCGCTCCCCAGGGCACAGTACTCTCACCTTTCCTCTTCATCCTCTACACATCAGATTTCCGGTACTCCTCGGACAGTTGTCATCTCCAGAAGTTCTCCGATGACTCTGCCATCATAGGATGCGGGGGAACGACTGTGAGTACAGGAAGGTCATCATGGACTTTGTCGACTGGTGTGAGCAGAACCACCTTCAAATGAACGCCAGCAAGACCAAGTAGATGGTGATCGATTTCCACAGGAAACCTGCACACACTCCCCCGCTGAACATCCCGGGACTCGACATCGAGAGAGTGAGGACCTACAAGTACCTGGGTGTTCACCTAAACAACAAACTGGACTGGACAGACAACACTGACTCTCTGTATAAGAAGGGTCAGTGTCGCTTATACCTGCTGAGGAGACTTGCTTCTTTTGGTGTGTGCAGGCCACTGCTGAGGACGTTCTATGAGACTGTGGTGGCATCAGTGGTCTCTTATGTAGTGGTGTGCTGGGGAGGGGGGTGCTCTGAGCGTGATAAGAGCAGACACAACAGACTGATAAATAGAGTCAGCTCAGTCTGTGGCTGCCCCCTGGACTCCATTGAGGTGGTGGGAGAGAGGAGGGCACTGGCCAAACTGTCTGCCATCTTAGGAAACACCTCCCACCCTCTGCATCAGACTGTGAACTCCTTACGCAGTGCATTCAGCAACAGACTGTTACACCCAAAGTGTAAGAAGGAACGTTTCCGCAGGTCCTTCATCCCAACAACAGTCAGACTTTACAACGCTGCACTATAGACTACACTGGTACCTCTGTTACTGCTGCACTTTTTCTTTTTTTCCACCAACAAACACATTCCACTATGTGCAATAACCATTTCTACCTCATCCTTGTGTATATAGTCTTCTTTTAAAAAAATAAAAAATGAAAAACATCTTCTGTATACAATGCTTTTTTCTCTTGCAATTTTTGCACCATGTGTTTTCTGTTTTCTGTTTTTCTGTTTCTGTTTCTTTCCTACATTTTGCACTGGGTTTCCCAATTACTCTTGCACTGACTGCACACTTTTTTTTTGGAGCTGTTGTAACCGTGAACTTTCCCCACTGTGGGATCAATAAAATTATCTTTATCTTCATCTTTATTGTCTTCTTCCTCTCTGAGTAGCCTTTTAGCACAGGTCGATACAGGGCTTGTTTCACTGTGGATGACAGTATCTTACCAGCTTCAGCAGCATCTTCACAAGGTCTTTTGCTTTTGTTCTGGGGTTGATATGCACATCTCGTACCAAAACACTTCATATTTGCAACACAGAACCCGTCTCTTCTTGAGCGATATGATGGCTGGACATTCCCATGGTGCTCATACTTGTGTATACTTGTTTGAACAGAAGAAGGTGGAATCTTCAGGAGGAAAATTGTGCCCAAAGATGAACCTTGGACTGCAGGTAGATCGACAAACTTGTCTATGTGGTTGACAGCTCGTAGGACCTAATATATTTTACATACCAGGATTCATAATCACTGCCCTACCTCATGATTCACAAGGTAGATCTGTTCTATTCTGCTAAAATTAGACAGTCCACCACAGACTCCGACAGACAGAAACATTTCACAGACATGGTCCGTGCCATCAACGGTCACCTTTGATGTCTGATAGACTGTGTCACTAGTCGTTTGTCCACTAATGTATATTTGAGTTACTTCCAGTGGACCTGAAACCAGAACAGAGTCAACCATGGCTGCCTGTGTTTTTGGCTTGAAAAATGATGGTGTCGCAAGATGATATGCCATCATGTGCTGATGTCTGATTGCCACTGTTTTCAGAATATTTTTAAAGTTTTGAGTGTCATGCACCACTGTTTTGAAAAAGCAGTGCTTGGCCTCAAACCATATCAAGGATTCACAGTCTTTATTGGTCAAAAACATGAAGCAGGGGCCCAGAGCACTTAACTGGGGTGGGATAATGCCCCACATAGTCATGTTTAGGTCAGAGCCTGTGTCATGTCTTTGGGTCAAAGATATTAATATTTTCACGTGCGATAAGTTAGAGAAAAGGTTACAAATGAGTTCATAATGTATAAATAAATAAGCTAACTTCATAGGAAAAACCGTTATAAAGCTACGGTTAAAAAAATGTTATCTGCGTGAGACGTCTTCGGGGGGGGGTGTCGTTTTGGTTACGTCAGAGTGAGCGCTCATCTTGACTATAAACGATCTTCGGCATTTTTCCTGTTGGTGAGAAACGGCCGGCAGTGTGGAGGGGTACCAGGGGCACGGACGACTGCCGTCT
>NW_007578673.1:258160-272104 GCF_000690725.1 Stegastes partitus | reverse complement strand
CTTTAATTTGAGTGATTTTTGTACATGAAAGGGATCGCTCATAGCGAACCATAATGGACCAACACAGAATTATCTCCTGTGTCTACAGCGTCACACAACTCTATAGAGATTTATAACATCTTTCTGGTCTTTGTTTTGGTTTTCTGGCCCACAGTTTTATTGTTTTTGCTGCTATTAGAACGAAAGCTCTAAAAACCCATTATACACTACCTGTCCAGCTACAGCGGAGAACAAACAGCAAATTTTGCCACTAATTGATGATCATAGGGAGACATTTAGCCTTGTAAAAGTGGGATGTTTCTCTCAGGAGTTGGTAGAGGTTAACAACTTACCTAAAGGACAGTGAGTATTGAACTTTGATTCTCTAGTTGACCAAGTTTATGACTCCAAATGAATACTCATGGTGTTTTGCATATTCTGATCTGTAAAAAGGTAACTGTTTGCTAAAACACTTGCTCTGATAATTTTACATGGTGACACTATTGCTCCTTTTCAGACATGCACTCCTTCCCATCAATCCATTACATTTGAATGAGCATCCTGGTCTCTTTTTCTGTAAACTTTGAGCTGTTTGTAGGAGTCTTTGAGTTTATTAAATACCTGCAGCATCAAGAGACTTGCATGCATTAGTGCATGTGGAACAACAAAAGTAACTTTAGTAATTACTTTTAATTAGAGAGACAGGTGAGCTGTCACACACAGAGTTATAGTTTAGAAGCTGAAATTAAAACATGTGTTTTCAAGCGTACTTAGATTGTGGTTTTGTCTGTAAGGGCATTAGTATGCATGATGTCACCTAATTGACCAATCTCATATGACATGTCTTCCATCCTTCACTTTTGTGGGTGTATCTGAATGAAATCGTAAGGAACATTAACGTAAAAGTGACTCATGTTTGCATGTTTAACTGATTGATGAAGCCAGCAATGTTACTTATTCCATGTCTGTGAAGGACTTTTGTTGAGTGTATCAGTATTGGGCCGTCAGCTTGTTTTCACTGTCCCGCAACCTTGCAAAAAAAATCAAACCACACTGATAACGAGTTAATTGAGTGACACTCAATAATGCGTAGGTGCTGAGTCAAACAAAAGACAAACTCGCTCTCCTCCCTCTTCTCTCTTTCTCAAAGTAAAGTTTTAGCCTTATTGTCTCACTAATGTGGGCGCATGTCCCTTATCCCTTGACACATCCGGCAAAGGACATTTGAATGTTACCTGTTCATTACACAGTACAGAAAGGGGCCGTAGGTGCATGTTCTTCAGAGGGTGGCATCCAGGGTGTGGGCAGGCTCCCCCATCCTTGACTGTGCTCAATCAGTAAGGTAATTAAAAAAGGCCAACTTATGCCACGCCACACTGACTCCAGTGATTAAAACGACACCTCCGCAGTTTCACACAACAAACCTCCAGGCGTCATTAAGAGAAGGAGATGGTGGGCGTGTGTGTTAAATATTTATTTGGCCGTGGGGCTTTCATGGTATGACACAGGATTTTATGTGCGCCCCTCGCCTTTTAGTTTGAGCGCGTAAGTAACATTATTGGACAATGTCAGGGCACTTCTCCACGCTGATTACTGGCTGTCAGGCTCAGGGAGGGATATCTGTTGGTCAATTACAGAGAGCTTGACATGATAAAACTAAATGAACTGTAGCCGAAACCAGCCCAAACGTTAGCGCTGCGAGGCTTGAGAATAGCACCGTCCTGAGCAGGTGGCCCAGGAGACCAGCGTTAAGAACTGAATCAGAAGCTTGAATGTGCATCATAGTGCTCATCTAAGCTTGGGGAGCATTCTGAAAGAATTCTATTTTCCCAGAATGGTGACCGTGACGGAAAATTTAATTGAATTTCTTCATGTATGTTCAACAAAAACACTCTCCGAGTGTAAGTGTGGAGCCACGGTCTTAGCAGAGTTTAATTTTTCTTCATGTTGAATAAAGTTATCACTCCATTGTTTGGGCTAATTAGTTTTTAGATGAAACGATAAATACAACAAGTCACTTCATTTTGCAACAGGCGAGGAGTGCACTCAGTGTCATTCTTATTAGAATCTGCCTACTGCTTTCACTGCCAAACGTAATGGTCATGAAAAATCACAAAACTGCTCATGTATTTCCTCTTAAAGTGGCCATCTATGCATGCAAGTCCTAAAATATTTGTTGGGGTGAGAAATCTGCATTGCTGCTATGTCTTTTTTTTTTTTTTTTTCATCCACTTCTGTTGCTGTTTCAATCTAGACACACTGATATAAAGTTTGATTCGAGGCGAATGTCTTTGGGGACCTTGTGTGCACAGTATATCTGCAGTGTTTGGGATAGTGAGTATGTGTTTGCATTGGCTGCATTTTTAATGTTGCTCCACAGTCACCATCAGAGTTTCCATTTATCTGCAAGTATGTACCTGACTCCTGCCAGACACTGACGCTTATACTCGTCATGCAACCATAATGCGCGTTGACATTTATTGAGGTATTTTGAATATACTCTTCTTGCAAGGTCACCTCACAGCTTATACCACGTTTAAAAAGTATCATAAAAGAGAGGAGAAAAGTCAACTCGGGCGATTGATCAAGTATGATCTTTTTAAGGAATAAAAAAAAAAAAAATGGTATGATGAATGTGAATGTGAATCTCGTTAAAAATGTTGCAAAGTTCAGCCCAATCCTCAAAGGGTACGACCTTAATGAGGCGGACATTGATTATGTGTGTCCACGAGAGTTGGGTATCGAGTGAGGCTCTCAGCAGGTCGGCTGTCTCTAAATCATGGCCTGAGTCAGTATGTGTGCTGATTACACCATAGTCAAGGTTGAACCTCCTACACCTTCTCCAATGTGCTATAAATATTCATATGCCAGAGCCCACACACTGCTCTGGACTAATAGCCTGCTTAAAGATGTCTCCCAGGTGCAGCAGAGAGAATGAGGAAAATGAGAGAGACAAAGGAAAACAATGGCAGAAATGGGAGTGTCTTAGTGTGTGCGTGCATAAATGGGAATGTCAAGCTCGTGAAATGCACCTCTCGCCTTTTGAAACTTTTCTTGTTGTTTTGTCAAAATGATCAGTTAGCGCCTATTCCAACACATGAGATTGAATGAACGGGGAAGAGTGTGAATAATAGAGAAAATCAGATGATCAGAATGGCACCTGCCTGCCAGGGCTGGAAGCCTGCTCCTGGCGCTTTTCCCTTCCTTTTTTCCCCTATTTGTACATAGTGAAAGATGTGTGGTGACTCGACTAAGCGCAAGGTAGAAACGTGAGGAAGTGGTAATGTTACAGATTATGCCCTCCATGCGGGTCCTGGGGTTAATGAAACTTCTGATGAGAAACGCAATTTGCCTTCGTCTATTATCTCCACTGCCAATAGCCTGTGCTCCATCGCCTCGCCTCCTCCTCTGTGGGTTTTTCCACAGGGTTTAGTGATTGGTGGAAAAGGGAAGGAGGGGGACACGTCTAAAAAGATGATGAGTTTTTAATCTTTTTAACATTTACATGTCCTACTCAGGATTGACACAGGCTCTGTCGATCTGGAATTGTCTCTGACCCTAACCAGCCTCCCTCAAGGACCCCAGACAGTGTTTATCATATCAGAACCTGTTCTCCGACTGACCCTGCGGGCCCGCTAGCAATCTGAAGCCTCTCTCTGCATGACTGGAGAGGATGTGGTGATAAATGGGGAGTTGCTTAAGCTTGCCTGAACTTGGAGGACTTTTTAAATTTTACTTTCCATTGCGCGCTACTAGAGGGTATATATTTTCAATGGAAGTGTAAGATATTGTAAAGGGCAGTTGATGCTGAAATCGCAGCCTTACCTTTAAAGTTCATTATGACAGGATTTGATTTTTGTGTTGAAGTGCCCAGTGTGTTCATGTAGTCTAAAGATTTTATGGAAGAATAGTACGTAATTGGAAAATTTTCAACAAATGCATTTTTTGTAGCTGTTTTCTAAAGGTAAAAGGAAAGACTTCCCCAGCCACGTTTGGGCAATACTGGTATTAATATTAATTAATATTGATATTACTACATTCTTGACCGCTATGGATGCCAAGTCGATATTATACTACTTCCTAGTCCGCTTGGAGGACTTTGTTTCATACATGTGCAGTAGATTAGCATCTGCATATTCCACACATGCACACTACCACCCTTGTTGTGTAGTTGCTGACCCTTGCTTACTCACAAAATGCAGAAAACAGTGTCTTAAGAGGATGCCTGTTGCTGCTTTTAGAAGATATGAAGAAGCATTAACAATTAGCACAGACACCACAGAATAGTGTAGTACCAAAGTACAGGAAATCATTGTTTATTTCAGAAATTTATTGAAACTTTGATTTGAAGCAGTTTATTTAAAGATGCAAGACTTTTCTTCTCGAGAGGATATTTGACTTACGATCTGCTGTATTATCCACTCTGTACAGTCCATCAGTGGTATTCCACCAAAAACAACTGCTTTTGGCTGCTTAAAAAAAAAGGAACCTGTGAATGCAAACCTCAACGGCAAACTTGTGAACTTTAATAGCCAAACTGTGAGCTAAAGGATGCTAAATCAGCAGAGTTGGCTGGTTGAGTGACACGTTTGCTTCATGGTTACCACGTAAATATTAATATATCATGTCTTTCTGTCAAAGCCGGAGCCAAAGGTGACTGGTTTTGTGGTCTTCTTAGTTGTCACTATCGCAGTGATATCGAACAGACTAGTTGGCTGGAATGACATCACAGTAAATATGATGTTGATCAGATATATTGATATTGATAGCTGAGTCTGTCATCTCCAGGAGTCACACGTGTAACTAAAGTGCACATTTCTGGATGTCTAGTGTTCACTGCATTATTCTTCTCAAGCGATAGCATATCTCTCAAAGATTTTACAGATTTTTATTTGATGTGATGTAAAAAGAAAAAGCATTATTGCTTGGGACTTGACTGACGTCGCCGTGACAGAGCCTCTGCCTGGCTTTCAAGCCTACAGGTTGTCTTTCTTCTGAACTTCTTAACACAGTTGTAATTAGACTCTCCTCTGCAATGAGATCAATTGTGCTTCTGAGTGCAGTCTGACACGATGGATATAATTTTCTCACCCTCTGGACTGTAGGTGACGGCAGCCTCTGTCTTTGAGGATACACTATGCAGCAAGAAGTTGTCAACTGTCAATCACCACCTCTGTTTGTTCTAGTGTTTCTTCTAAAGCCCTGTCAAACCGAACCTCCCACAGCCTGACGCTTATTCATTCTCTTTACTGTACCAAATAGTCACACTGTGACTTCTTGTTATGTGTTGTTTGCTGCAGAGAAGAAAAGTTTTCTAGATGGTAGAAGGCAAAGAAAGGATTAAGTTAACTTGTGATTTTGTGTATTTTTGTGTGTTTGACGCAGGAGTGAACAAATTACTGGGAGTGTTGTTTTACTCAGGTGCTGAAGGAGGTGAAGATTCTAAAATGAGATTTTATGTATCCATGACACCACTTGCATCATCTAGTATCTCTGTAACCAGGTGCTGTCACTTCAACGGTATCGTTTACCTATTTTTATCTTAACACCAAACAACTGAAGAAAATTACGGTCTTCGTGCTGTCAAGCTTTTAATATTGAAAGGTTATTTGAGATTAATAACAACGTTCAGACTGTTTAACACCAACTTAAAAAATTGGAACTTTTTGTGTCCCTGATTAACTATTGACATATTATTCAGAATTTAATGTATCTAATTAGTGAAGTAATGCATCTTTATTTCAGTTTTCATAAGTGTGGAATATATCGAAGGCACTGAGGCCAGTACAGATACCAGTTAACAAAACCCACCCCCCTAAAACTAAAGTTGTATAATCAGAATCAGCAATCCTTCACGCACAGGTTTTAACTAGTTGTCAGGGTCAAGTGACGTTTAAAACATTTATATGACAGTTGTATTTTTAATCTACAATTTGGGTTTCTTGCTTTTAGACTGTCTATAATCGCAGTAATTAGGCTAAAGGAAGGGTTTAAATCTGAGGGGTAAAAGCATTTAAGGGAGTGAGGCAAGTTGAGGAGTTCTTTCCGTTTGGACAGATGTGAAATCACAACTATAGTAACCCCTAAACACCGCAGCTTTTTACAATTACAGAGTATCTGCTGCTACTCAGAGCAATGCAAAAGCATAAGGCAGTTTTACTTTACGATATGGTGTTTTTTTTCTTCCCCTCTACGTGTTTAACTGGCCCGAGATGATAAATAAAGAGCAGCTTTGCATATTTCTGGCCCTTTTGTTTTCCCCCTTAGTGCTAATCTGATTCAGCTGGAATTAGGTTTTTGTGGCCTGCTGTTACCACATGTTACCAGGTAATAATAGACTCTGACAATAAGGATTATCCCATCTAACTAATGCAGTAGGAGAGTAATCTTGACAGACTCCGACACTTCCCTCCCTCCCCCCACCTCTCTACCCAATCGCTGCAGTGTCGCAGCGCACCGCATGGCACTTCTGTCTTCAGAGCACGTTTTGGCCTGGTCGCCGGCTGGCATCTTTACTTTCATGCTTAATTACCTGCCAAGATAGACCGGCGAAGACACGGAGTCATACACGTATGACGTCCCTGACATGAATATATGTAGACGAGGTGGTACCGTGCTGCTGTGATTTAAGGATGTGTGTATGTCTCTGTGTGGTTTTTACTGGAAGTGTGTGTTGTAATTCTGTAGGTCTTTGCTGCCTATGACACCGACACACACACACACACACACACACACACACACACACACACTGTAGCCTGAGGGCCAAGCTTTCAGTCCCACATTGCTTCACTCCCAGCAAACACAGAGAACTTGCACTGAACTCAGTAAACACTTCATAAAACAGCTGAAGTCATGAACCAATCAACAAAAATACGACTGCTAATGGCTGTTTTAAGTCATTTTTTCCGGCAACCTTGCCAGACATTACCCATGTTATTTTTGAATGATATCTCCTTTCCAATGGCGGTATAACAGATCTCAGGGTTTTTGACATTTAAATACGTCATCTTTGACTCTGAGAAATTTCAACATCGTTAATCTTTCATTAGCTTTGCAACTTCCATCATTTTCAAACACGATTAATTGCAGCTTTAGCCGACGACAACCCAAATACTGACGATTCTCACTCAGTCATTATAGACTGAATGTTCTTTCTGAGCAACACATTTTCTGATTAATGCAGATGTTGCAAAACTTTTTAGAAAAACACCCACTGTTCTCTTCCCCTTTCTTTTTTTTCTTTTTCTTTTACCTTTTAGACCTTTTTGCCTGTCAGCAAACAATAGCTGTTTACTTAAAATGTCTCACTTTAACTCTCTTTTTTTTCCCCCTCTCTGCTTCTTTTTCTATTTTTGTCCCCAGTGGATGAGGAGGCCCTGAGGAAGAAGATCACTGATGAGCTGTATAAAGGCTTGGAGCAAGACAGGGCCAAGGCAGAGCAAGAACTGCAAGCCTGGTTAGACGCATGCACACAAATGCACAAAGACACACACACACACACACTTTTACTCTGGAATGGGAAAGTAGTTTTTGTTTACAGCCTTGGTCAAATCAGTTTGGTGTTGCCAAGGGGCTTTTTAATTTCAGAGGTAAACTGATCGGTGTAATTTGGAGTTAAAATCTGAAAGGCTGAATTTTCGGTTTTCCCTCTGCGGTGTGTATTTTTGTCTGTCCTTTTCTTTACCCCTCATCTCCTTGTTCCTTCCTCCTGTCTCATCATAACAGCCTGGATTGGGGGGTGCTACAGGTACTACAGTGCCCATTCCTGCTCCAGATTTTTATAAGAAACGGAAGACATTTTCAAATGTGACCATTTTCCACTTTCATTAATAGTCAAAAAGGTCAGCACAAGTCTTTCAGATCCCCACTGTTTCCAATTTACCTCTCTTCCGAAGTACATCAGCACTTTTTCTTTTTTTTTCGTCCTCGCTCTCTTTCTGCTCTCTTCTCGTTCCCTCGCTCTCTTCCGATCAATTAATCATGTCTGAGGAAAGGAGGGCGCTATCCTGAGATAATTTCCTGGGTGTTGAGTGGGTGATCCATTAGCCCTGCCTGATGAAGAAACACACTCTTCATGTGAGGGGCATATTCCATTCTCTCCCCTCTTTAGTCTTCTCTTCGCTCCTTTCGTATCATCTCCCATCCTCTCCTCGTCTTTCCTTTTCTTTCAGCCTCTAAAGTAGCAGGTGTACATGCCATAATGTCGGATAATCGTGTTGCTCCCTGGCTTTTATAGGCCTGGATGATCTCCAGCAGTCCCTGCCGAATGAACAACTGTGATTAGCCACTAAACACACCCTTTGTGCTACATGGGGGGAGAAGCACAACCTTTCTTCGTGCATCCAGGAGGAGGTAGTGTTAGCCTAGCGATTAGCCTCATTTTTGAGGCTTTATTCAAGATGAGAGAAATTAACGAGTGGTTTTGAGAAATCGTTTGTCTATTGATTTTTATTTTTTTTTCTAGCTATTTTTTTTTAATGTAACTGCTTCCTGCAGCTCACTTATTGATGTCTGTTCACAGGAGTAAGTGCTTCAAAATTACGCCCTCCTTGCAATTAACTGAAATCACGGTGGCTTTCAAGCCCTCAATTTTTGTTTTCGCTTGGCATGGGCTGTGTTTTCTCTTAAGAAGGCTTAACTGAACATGGAATGGTAAACAAGCAGCCATCAGTCACACAGCACTTGTGCGTGTTTGTGCGAATAGATGCATATTAATATCACTTTTTAATGTGGCCTCGCGGTGCTGCTTTTTTCCTTTGCTCGGTTCGTCTCGTAATTTTTGTTCTGTTTGTGTTTGTGTGACTGCGTGTTCATGCGTGTGTGTTCCCGGTTAATAATTTGGCAGGCGGCATTACATCAAGGTGTTTTCTGAGGTTTAAGGGGAGCTTTAAAGGTGTAGCTCAGTGGTGGGTAAGATACAGTATGTGGAAGAATTTCAAATAATGAAGCTTGAACACTCGACAACATTGACTGCATTACTAAACTTACGTAATGCTTAAGTTAAGTGGCAAAAACTAAAGTAGCAGTTTGTGTAGCAGCTATGTAACTGAATTCTGTTCATGTCAGGGTGCGACTTAGCTCATCATATTCCTGCTTATATCTGGCTCCTGATGCTTCCCAATGTCATCAGATTATGAATGAAGTGTTGCCAGTGGGGTTTGCAGCTTCACATACATTTCTTGTGGCTTGTGTATTTAGCTATTTATTTAGTTTTTGACATGTGTCACTTCACTACCCCACTACTCTGCTCTGTTTTTGGAGATTCCTAAAAACTTACCCTTATTTTCTTTGTTTAAAATGATTATAAAGTCATGTTTACAGTACCCTCTGTGGTTATATGTTTATCACTCAACAGTTTGGTGTTTTGGCAATACCAAACACCATGGCTCGCATCACAATAGGAATAAACAATACTTTATAACTAACAGACTATATATTTTAAATATGTTAAAGCAATTATTTACATCTTCACCTCATCATGTTACTTATGTACACTGTAAAAACAAACAGTAATTTTCAATAATTATTTTACATTACATCATGTGTGTATTACTGATAACATAAAAAATTGATATATAATGTCCTATTTTAATTGCCACTAATTGCGTTTTAAAAATAGATATGATTTATATTGTATATATATTAGCACTTTAATATATCAAATAAAAATTTGCTGTACATGTAAAAAAAAAAAAAAATATTTTCTTTAAAAAAGAAATCTATTTTATTGTTATTCACATTGCATTATTGTTTTATTTTACACTAGATCTATACATTGACTGACCATTTTTGTAGTTTTTTTTTTTTTTTTAAGTTATTTTTTTGGCCTTTGTGCCTTTATTTGATAGTGAAGTGAGAAAGAGACGGGAAAGTGGGGGAGAAGAATGAAGGGAGGACATGTGGGAAAGGGTCATGAGCGGGATTCAAACTCATGACCTCCACATCGGGACTGTAGCCCTGTACATGGGACGGCAGCTCAACCAGGTGAGCTACAGCGCACCCCAATGTTTGTAGTTTTATTAGAATTTTCCTGTATTTCAAAAACACGGGAAAATCTCTAAAAACAGATGTTTATTTAATTATTTGTTCACAGCCCAAGGTTTTTGGTCATGTTGGACTTTAAATCAAAACAACAAAAAGTATTAATTGTAAATGTGACACCAACAGCCAGTGCAGTATGTCTGAAAAGAGCACTATTTACTGTAATACAAAGTTTGCAGGACAATAACACAACAAACAGCCTTGTACCAACACGCCACCATCCTTCAGGATCAAACCTCACTTTAAATCACTTTGTCCTTTTTTTGCTGCCTCCAGATCAACTCTTCTATTAATTTGTTGTTACTGGAAATTAAAGAAGCCCATTGATTTCTTTTACCAGAATGAGGTGAATGGAACACATCGCCTTTTCTCATGTGGACTGCCAAACTCCTAGTTTCATTATAATGATATTTCAGCTTCCCTCTGTACAGGCAGTAACTACAAGTTTTTGGTTCTTGATTGGGCACCGTGATTGCGACCTTTGCTACACTGATAGACGCAGCAAAGTGACTCGATATTTTTTTTCTTCTGCAAAGTTGAAGTAAGAGATGAATTTTTTCTTTTTATGTGTAAGCGTATATCAAAGCACAGTGCCTCGCTAGTTACAGAACCCTGCTGCGAAACTGCTGCACAGCGTGAATGCAGGGAAATGGAAGAATATGTGAACGCCAGGGTGAGCATAAAAGAAACACAAACAAGATACATGAGGCCAAAATCCTCAAGGTCATGGTCAAACTCAACAGCCGCTCCTGTAGTTTGTCTGATGGAACAGCGTCCTCAAGAATGACATTTATTCTTACAATCTCATTTATTATACGACATTGTTGTTACCAAAGAACGTAATGAAACACATACATAGATCACAAAACAAAGATCTGATAAACTCAAAACAGTATGACAGTAAACAGTAAGTTCTGGTTCCAGTCACCCTGAATTCCCTTTTACTGCCTGTTTGCAGTGTTTTGTGCATTTCTGCCTTTGTGTAGAATCTGGTTACTTTCCTAACTAATATAATTTCATACCATCTTATGCCGTATTTCTGTGTAGGGTACACAGTTCTGGGGAATTTGAAGATCGCTGGTGTTTAGATTAGTCGGTATTTCTTCTGTTTGGCTTTTGGACCATAAATGAACTCCAGAGATCTGGCTTTGCATGTTTTGCTCCAGCAGGAGTGAAGTAAGGGCTCTGAGTTCTGAGTTCATTTGGGTGCAGCCTAAACTGATTTGTAGCACGGAGCGGGTGCAGGGAGCAGATTTGCCTCCGCCGCTTCTCTGTGAGGCATCAGAGCAGAACGGCACAGAGAAAAGGATGAGAGAGAAGGAGGGATGAGGGTAAGAGAACTCTTACACCAACCTGTCTCTCCTCCCTCAACACATCCTGTGTCACCATTTGATCCAGTTCTTCTTCTCTGTGTTATTCTCTCAGGCTCTCCCCTCCCTGTCTTATCTCTTTATTCCTCCCCTTCCTTTCTGTTGTTCCATCTTGGCCACACCAGACCCACCTCCTATTCCGCTCTCAATCTCCCTTCCTGCGCAGGAAATGCATGTGTTTAAATGTCCAGCTCCAACACTCAAAGGTTAGCTGTTGTTGTGAAACTTCTGCCCATTATTTCAGCATGTAGTCAAGCAGCCTGTGTTGGCTTGTGCAGTATAATTGCATGTCAGACTTTTGAGTGAGAACGCTGACCTTCTCTCAGAGCTTCTGACTTCCCTCCCTGTTAGCCAGCCCATCTATTAAATTCTTTATTGCTCCCAGATCAGACGCAGACAGATCATCTGGCCTACAGATTCTTACGTTTTGTTTATTTTTATCTTTAATCTTTAGATCACAGAAATACATACGCTGAAACTCGCACATCCGCACAAGCACACACACACACACACAAGACCTCCAGCTCATTTTGAAAGAGAAAGTTGGGCGGTTATTAGAAAACATGAAAGTTCCTGTATCCAGTTGCTTGTCTTTGATCTGATTTGCTGACTACACTTTAATTTACTATTTTATCTTTGTGATATTCTAACTTCTGCAAAGTCATCGTGCTCCGTAGCAACTTTACACATTCTCATACCCAAAAAATAATAATGACGCTAACGTGGTGTTTATACTGATAGTAATGGTAATGTTGTGTAGAAAATACACAGTGCAATTAAAGCATCACCATAGCAACAACCTCACGCACTCAAACAATCAATCATGCAGCTACTGTGAATCAACCATCCCAAACACTCCAGCCATCGCCTAGATGCACCCTAGTAACCAGGGTGAACATCGTAGCAACTGGTAAGTGGTCTCTTAATAATGTCTCACCAACTATCTGATTAAACCCGAGCTGCCACCTGCCACCGATCGCGCACCGGCCATGCAATTTTTTGCAAGAAACCACCTGCGAAACAACAAACAACAGTCCGTCCATGCCTTGTGGAACAAACAAACCAAACTGGCCACCAGTAACCGACCACCGTATGGAACACCCTTGCACCCACCCATCCACCTGGAAATCCACAAGCACCCATAGCAACACGGCAGCAACTACATTTTAGCTTTGAAATGTAAATCCCTCAGCAATTACGGTGACACCATAGCAACAATCTATGCACATCCCACCCCCAGAACATCATAAAAACCACATAGAAACAGCCTCGGCACACCGTTTACAAGCCAGGGTATAAAGTGATCTACCTACCACGACACCTTGAACTTGTACTGCAGAAGGAGCTAACTAGCAGCAGGAACACTTGAGCTTCTTGCAGAAAATTAATCGCTTTAACAATGTTTCCTGCAGTTCTTCAACAGAAAGATCAGTTTTCACCTTGTTCTTCTTTTCGTCTTGATGTCTCGGTCTCATGTTCAACAAAAAAAATTAAGTAGTAGCTTACAAGATTTTCTAAAAACACATTCCAGTCTCTGGATGGAAATGAACCATGTAAAGCCCATTACATCACATGTCAACACACTCTCTTTGAAGATGTCTCTGGATTTCTCTGAAGACAGTTTGCTTTGCTGTGGACCATTTGCGTTCAGGCTACAGCTGCTTGAGAACTGAGCCCTAAGTTCACTGACATCACTAATCTTCTAATATTATGGGAAACGTGTAGACAATGAGATGTTATGTGTTTGCATACAAACATTTGTAGACTATGTTTGGATTTAGTACGTTTGTTTCGGTTGATTTTAAAATTGTCTTTGTTGCAAGATGAAGGGTTAAAGTCATGATTACAGTACAGAAATTCTTTGTCTGTTATTGAGATAATGTAAAGTCCCTGTTCCCACCTGCGAACCGTGGTAACATTAGTTCAGCATAAAAACTGTTGCAGTATGTAGTCTTACCGTCATCTAGTGAAGCGATTACAAAATCCTCGAAGGCCTCCTCTTTTTTGACCTTATTAATGTGTCCATATGGTACTTTTTTATGTGCAAGAAGACATATCATGAGCAAAATAAGCAGATATAACATCATGGCTAAGCATCAGCTTGCAGTTATTCTTCTTTCAAGTTGGTTTACACGTACCACTGAATTACTCCAACATTCTAACTTACCATTGTGCAGCATAGAATAGTGTAACTGTGACCGCAGTTGAAAGTGAGCTGGTTTTCCTTGAGCTGCAGCGAGGTGTGTAGGGTGGATGGAGAGGTGGGGGGTGAGGACTTAATATATCTGCACATGCTAAAGTGGGCAGTGGTGTAGAGTTACATCTAAGCCTTTTCAGGCTTACTAATGACTTAGCAGAACCAAGATCCAGTCAGAGTGAGTGGAGTGCAGCAGCATGTCAGTCAACCACGAACCACCCCAGTCTCAAGATGTCTCCTGTCTAAAAATCTTTCGTAACAGTTTAGGTTGCTAATAGGGAAGCACATTTTTTTTCCTGAACTGCAGCATCAACCATCCATCCATCATCTATACACCGCTTAATCCTCACTAGGGTC